>NC_050184.1:38877181-38899681 GCF_008315115.2 Sander lucioperca
TCGTACGGACACACGATGTACTGAGATATTGACTTACGATCTGCTTGATGTTTTATACTGAGGGAGAAGTCCAGTACATAATTATTATTATTAACTGTTAAAATACTGAAAAGGATAACAAGTAACAGTCCAGTATGAAGAAGCCATATTATAATTTTGTTTATGTATTGACTCTTTGTTAATTTGTAAGAGAACAGCTTCAGTTTTGTTAATTTATTTCAATTACATAATGTACATATACATTCATTATTCATGTAGATTGCTTCGCTAAAGTAAGCGTCAAAGTTTTGCACACAGAAAATGAGGTTGTAGAGATGGGAAATTCCTCACAGCAACGGAGGATTTCCATGGAGACAGAGCACGCTAGCTGTTGTCTTCCATTGTAAATGCAGTGTGGTATCTGACGATTTACAATTGTGATCTAAGTTCTTGGTATAAGGAGATGCATGAACTTTACCCCACTTTTACTGAAAACATCTGGAAACTGTTAACATGAGCAGAGGTCCCCCCAAGACAGAAGAGTCCTTTTCTGGAGTTATGCCAGATAAAAGGCATCGATTGGTCAGTTCCCTGCTCCAATGATATACTTACATATATCACGTCCTATGTTAATACAATGTACAGAATATATACTGTGTTCACACAAAGAAAAGGCAGAGCGACAAATTTTGAAGATTGGGTCGGTCGTCTCTCCAGATGTCCATGGTGTCTGTAAATTGATGCTGAAATCTCTGATGTAATAAACCTTGTTATAATCGAGAGCAGTGTCAACGAAGTTCCTTTTACAGCAGGCAGAGGCTGAATAAACTGGCTGTTACCAACCCGACCGGCTCCGAGTGATACACAAGACATCTGACATAGGTCACATCAGCACACAGCAGCACTGCTGCAGCTCGGATTCAAACATGTAGTCCTTCACTTCATCTCAGAGGACCAGATTACACTCTCACAGCTCCATTACATCCACATCCTTCACATTGATCCATTAGAGCAGTGGTTCTCAAATGGGGGTACATGTCCCCCTAGGGGTACTCTGGAGGACTGCAGGGGGTCCGTGTCCCCCTATAGCTCTTAAAAAAACAGATGTTGGATTTTCCCCATCTGGTCCAGAGGCATTATTAGATTAGATTATTCCTCATTTAGCTGTATAACCATATCAGTTTCTATCAATGATGTAAATGAAAAAGCAGAAAAAACCATGAATAATCCTGTCTAAGAATACGTTAAGGCTTATTTTACCAGTTCAAGGTACTGTATGTGCAGGGGTGTAGCTCAAAATTCTGGGCCCTGTAGAAAGGCATTTTCTATGGGCCCCTCCCTGCATCCACAGCTATTAATTCTAGCATCTTTTTGGGCCCTCCTCACATGAGGACCCTGGGTACTCAGTCCCCTCCCCCACTCAGTCCGACGCCCCTGGGTATGTGTGCTGCAATAATCATGCTTTGTAGATGACATCTTTTTTCACAGCAGATGCCTTGAATCTGTTGATAGTTTGTCATAATTGCATGTCTCAATCTGTCTATTTATTTCCCCCAAACTCACCAGAAGTCATGATTTAAAAAATCGTACGGGGCATGCCCCCGGACCCCCCCAGGTTAACTGCTATCAACTTTTCATTAGGGGCTGAGCCCCCCCAAAGGTCAGATCCTAGAATTGCCCCTGGTGGGTAATGAAGTACTTATCCAAGACATGTAAATAAGACATTTATCTCTAAACAAGGGTAGCGCCCCATGATTTGTTGCGTCTATATGAGCATATACAATCTCTGAGTCATGTCGTAGCTGGGTTTAAGTCTACCATCGACGGTTACCATTTTATGGCTTATACTCCAAATGTCAATGGAGAAATTGCATTATATTTTTACTTCCAGAACCCGCTGTGGGCGGGACCGTTGAGCTCTATGTGAGAGATAGCCACGCCCCCCGATTTGGCATTATGAAATAAAAGTACCATTAAATAATTAAAAGTAAAATCTTTTAATATACTGTATTTATTTAACTAAACTAATTGATTCATGTTCATTACTATTTACATTCATTTAATTATTTATGTATTTATTGCCTCATTTATTTATTTCATGATGTATTTCAAAGGCATATTTATTTATTTATTTATTTATTTATGTATTTATTAATTTATTTAATATTGAATACTCACCACCACTCACCAGCCAAAAAACAATGGTAGTCTATAGAGTGGCTGGTTAAATGTGACCATTCATTAGCCATTTGGCTGGTGGACGAAAAAGTTAATTTTGAACCCTGATTCAGAGGTATAATCATCATTACATGGACATTTTTCACCTGTCAAACAAAAAGTCTCCCCCTCCCTCCTCTAACACACACACAGAAAAGGAGAGGAGGACAGGAAAAGAGGGGAGGAAAAAAGAAGAGAGGAGGAGAGAAGATGAACAAAGGAGAAGAGGAGTTATTGTCAGCTAACATGATGTGATGATGGACTAACTGACTTCAAGCCTCAACACCAGCAGCTGTTTTCACAGAGAAGAGGCTCTAGACCAGGGGTTTTCAAACTTTCTGTGTGTGTGGACCACTATTTGTAATCAAGAATTTTCGCGGACCACCTCATAATATACATAATAAAATATGTCTACACACAGTCCTACCTGAATTAATCTGCACCTCTTAATTAATAGGCCTACTAGCACTAAAACTAGAACTGGTCATCTCATCAGTACAACAGGCTCGTTAAAAGAAAGTTTACTGCACACAACGGCTGCCACATATTTAATTTACTTATTTACCCAATCACCGAGGACATAATCAGGTTCAGGCTTTGATTATTAATCTTCAGAATTTGGACTTGAATGTCACGGCCGAGCGCCACTAGCCTATTTTACTAATCATACAATAACTTGACATTTTAATTTAATTTAAATTTTATATCAATATACATATTGCTAATTTTTATGGGAATTTCCTGGTAAAATGAAGGTTAAAAAACTATTATTTTATATTTTATTTTGCTTTTCCACGGACCACTAGTGGTCCACAGACCACTGTTTGGGAATGACTGCTCTAGCGCATCTTAGATAGTCCTGCTTCTAGTTCAAAAACCCTAACTCCTATCGCTTAATGTTTAATACTGTGAGAGACATTATGACACCCTGCTGATCATGCAAGAATGGTGTGTGTTGTGTAAGAAATGTGAGGACATTAGCTGTCTGAAAAGGGCCTGTTTCTCTTCTCCTCCTGGTATTTCTATTTTTTAGTAGGATTTAGTACAGGAGGCAGGGTGGAAGTTGGTGGACATGGCTTCACTTGGAAGCTCACTGTGCCTCGTGTGAAAGTCAGTTTGCCTCCCTGAGCACATTGTTAGAAAGGACACAAGATTCCCTACATTTTGATGTAAAATAAATGTATGAGTTAAAACTGTGGATGGTATAGCAAAGTAAAACTAAATTAGCATCTGCTGCTCCTCACTCAGTCAGTTGAATCTCCCAATCTGAGTCTGAACATTTTATCCAAAACGTGTTTTTTTTAAAAGCCTCAAAGAAGGTTGAATATTTCAAAAAGTGTTAAAGGAACACGCCGACTTATTGGGAACTTAGCTTGTTCACCGTATCCCCCAGAGTTAGATAAGTCCATACATACCCTTCTCATCTCCGTGCGTGCTGTAACGCTGTCTGACGGCTCCAGCGGCATCAGGCCAGCACAGAACATGCAGGTGAATGGTTCCAGTAATCCTACTGCTCCGAATAAGTGACAAAATAACGCCAACATGTTCCTATTTACATGTTGTGATTTGTAGAGTCACAGCGTGTACAATAAACAACGTAACATGAGACACAGCCATCTTCTAACCGTAAACAAACCGGGAACTATATTCTCAGGCGGAAGAATATAGTACTTGGGTGGAATGATTTGCTTTGCAGCAAGCCTGTCTGAGAATATAGTTCCCGGTTTGTTTACTCTGGGTGGATGTCCTGACCTGACCTGAGTGGGAGGTAAACTGGGCTACATCGTGTCTCCTCTCCTCTGCAGCACTGTTGTCGGCCAGTGCGTCATGCAGACCGTGGAGAAGGACGTATTAGGTATTAATTAGGTGATGGAGACCAGAAAGTCTCCTATATGGTTCCAGGGCTTTGATTATGTTGCTGCCTTGATCTGTTCCCCTCACTATTCAGCTGAGGGAGCAGCTATAGGGTCAAGATCCGATCCGTTCTGAATAAACTAACAGCAGTTTCCATGCTTCGTCCTTGTTGCGTTATTCATTAAGATAATTCTAAACAGATTTCTGTAGTTCAAACAACTCTGAACTGTAGTTGAGAACGTCAGTTATAACGGCCCACGTACTAAGACATTGTCAGGTTTAAATCGGGCTCGGGCTCATAATTACAGTTAATGTGTGGGGCCGGGCCGGGCTCGGACGCAACGTGCACGGGCTCGGGTAGGGTCGGGCTGGATTTTTTGGGCCCGATCTAAGCTCTACACCATAGACCTGATGATCCAAAATACAGGACAACGCACCACAGACGTCTGCAAAATGGACCGAATTCAGACAGAATGCCGCCAGTTACCTACAGCTCCGAGGCGGCCGCGGCAGGCAGACAGTTGGCGGTGCTGTAGGATTTGGCTTGTCGTGAGCGTGGGATATTTGTTGTGTGTGCTGTGTGTCTCCTGTGCTTTGTACATAGTTTTTTTTCTGATTGCGATTGTGTTTTGTGTTACAGTTTTTTTCCAATTGCTAAAACACAATTTTGCAAACTAGTGTGGTTTTATCAAAATACTTAACACGATTCACAAAACCACACACCCAAACTGCAAAATACTGAACTCCAATAGTAAATCTTAGCCCAGCAGAGCAGGGGTGCAGTAAATACATCAGCACTTTTTGCACCTCACACTTTAATTATTACAGTTCACTCTTAGGACGTTGTGTCGTTCGTGCTGTCATGTGTGTCCTTCTTTTGTGTCTTTTGTGTCTTAGGATGTTGTGCTGATCTCACTTTCATGTTGATTTTATCCTTTTGTATTTGTATTTTATTCTATGTTAATCTGAGAATGTTTTTTTGTTGGTTATGTTGTGAAGCAACAGATTGTAGCACTATGTCCAAGACAAATTTCCCCTTGGGGACAATAAAGTGTCTTCTATAATACCTCATATATCCTGCAAAATGAAGAACTGCAACCAGAACTACATATAGCATTATCAAAATCTAACTTTTGCACCACATGGCGCACACTTCATTCATATTACCAGATTTTTGTCTAACCAACTACACACTGTTGGGCATAATGAAAAGCACTCTTATCTTTAGTATTCTTTGCCATAACACTAAAATAGTTCAAATTGTAGAAAATTCGTCAGATTGTTCACATGCACAGACCTTATCATGGTCATTGCATTTTCTGTGCGTGATTTTTATTTTTATTCTTATGTATGTGTGATATATGTGTTTATGTGTTTGTTGTGTTAAGGTTGTCTGAGCTACTGGATCCTAAAATTTCCTTCTGGATGAATAAAGTATCTATCTATCTATCTATCTATCTATCTATCTATCTATCTATCTATATATTTGCAGATACACACATGCTGTTGAAACATTTATGTTTTTATTTTTCACCAAACAAGTCAGTACAACATATGCCCAGCAGATATATTTACATCGGACTGAACAGAAATATGCTCACAACAAACAGTCAACTGAAAAAGAAAATTGCAGAAAAAATATATAGAAAAAGAGGTGCTCACATGTGGTCTTTTCAGAGTGCTTACTTCCTGATTGAAGTGGTAACAATTAACCAATGAGGTGATTGGCCAGGTGTGTATATATTGGCCAATCAGCTCATGTCGTGTCATTTTGAATGGCAGTGTTTTGAAATGTCAAACATGTGACTTTATGTCAGATTGTTGTTTCTTACGCAGATAACTGGGTTCAGTGCATTTAAAAAGTGACATTTTGAATTGTGAAATGAAATTGAAAATGTGTGTAAAGCAGAAAATGTGTTTAGACTTTTGGAGACTTGAGAAGAGGTTTTGCTCTCTGTGTGTCAGTTTAAATAATTGTGCTATGCATACATGTCATTTTAGTGTGTTAGCAATTGGAAAAAACTGTAATGAATAAACAGCATGTTCCTGGCAAATCATTTTCCTTAGGATAACAATGACATGAATATACAACATAGCATATGAAAAAAATAAAATAAATATATATGTATTGGCCTAAATATATATATTTTTATTATTATTATTATTATTATTATTATTATTATTATTATTATTTATTATAATAATGACCCAGGGTGACCAATAGCCTAACCTATGACAGACCTGCCAACCAATCAGGAGTGACTTTTCTTGCTTGTAGTGGTTTCATCCAATACTGAGGCCCCATCCACACGGAGATGTTTTTTTGGTGCAAACCCACATTTTTAGCATCGTTTGGGCCCCTCATCCACACGAATCCAGTAAACGCGCTGCCTGAAAACACACTTTTTTGAAACCGGGTCCCAGGGTGAAAAAATTCGAAAACGGTTCTCTTTTGGCTTCGTCTGGATGGTGAAGCCGGATATTTATCGTATCGATGATGTCATCACCACACCCCTCGACCTCTCACCCGCAGTCCCGGACTAGTGCACGGCCACACACGACTGCGGTGAAGCTAAGCGAGCATATCCCATCTCATGGTCAAACCAGCTCACTTCATCTAGCTAAATAGTTTGTCTCTGCTCCCTGACACTTCCCTCTGCCGGTCCTGGATTCTACACAAGATATATTTCTAACGTTATGTAGCTAACGTTAAACGTCGCTTAAGTAGCTGACCGCTACAGCAACGACGTAACGTTAACGTTAGCTGCTATGGTTATGGATCATTGATGTTTGTTTGACTGCCGATGTTAGCTAGTTAGCAGCTAGCACGCTGAAATCATGTCCGATGGCAGACAGAATTGCAAAATAAAAAGCAATCCAACAGCACATTATGTAAACAAAGACGTTTTCTTGCGGAGGCCTTTATAAAATGAGCAGTGGTGAAAGTTATTATAGTCCATGGATGTATTAAGAGAATGTTAGTCTAGCTAGTCATGTTATGATGGGAAGTTAACTTTTCTTTTCCGTGTTTTGGTGAATTTCTGTAGCAGAAACAGCGCCGCCTATAGGCCTGGAATATGAAGTAGCGCGTTGAGTCATTTACAACTGGCTCCCGCTGATTCCGTATGGACGTAAAAAATCTCGAAACGAATCCAGGGAAGACAGGTAAAAAAAGATCGTTTTGGTATGTGTGGACGTGGCCTGAGTGAGGAAATTCAAGCCAGGCCAGACACTCTGGCCAGGCGCGGTGTCGCTGCTATTCATATGCTAATTAGAGCCATTCACACCTCCGTTGGAGCTCTCCACATACGTCATGGTTCGGTTCTGTAAATTGTCGCTAACTGCCGAAAATTAGGGGGATTTCCGGGCATTTACGGGGATCAAAATCCCACTTTTCATGCAGTGTGAATAACAAAATAATGGATGTCTGACGATTTCCCCCCCCAGGAAATGTTTCAGATTTTGACAGCTAAATACGTCATTTCAGAAAGGTGTACAGGTAACTTTTAGAAAAGTCCTGGGCAGCCACAAATTCCACTGTTCCACAATTATGCGACAGCACTCGCCATTCTATACTACTCTATACTGCACGCACCCACATCACAGAAGCGCTCTTGACATCTTTAGCCTGTTTCAGTATATAGCTACACCAGAGATGTTTGTCTTGAAAATATATGTTAATAATCAGGCTGCAATAACCTCGCCAACAATTTCTGAATACCCTGACTTGTGCCTTCTCCACAGCAAATGTGTCCTAACCACGTCACAACGGTTTCTGTTACACAAAACATATGCAATGAAAACAGTCGTACTGACAGGCATTGCCCTCACAGGGAACGGGATTATCTTTAAAGCAACTTATTCTTTTTGCAGAATAACCAAAGTTTCAGGAGACACTGAACCAGCGTGTAAACCGTAGTTCTTTTCCACACGTGAACAGGAAGTAAGCTGAACATATTCCCGTATTTCAGGATAATTACCAATTGTGCCCAGTAGATGGCACTCTAATACAACAAATTACACAAGAAACGGCTTATCATTCATTCTCATCTCAGCTGAAAAGACCGTTGAACGTTTCTATCCCGAACCTCCTTCCAGGATAACTGAAGTTGCTTGGCTGACAGGGCTTTTTGAATCCTTCTGTAACGTTATCGTTAGATGCTACGATGGTGCTGCTAACGTTAGCTGAGTTGCTTGCTAACGTTATTTCAGACTCAGGCTCTTCAGCTGCCTAACAGAGTTTGCCTCAGCGGTGGACAAGGAAACATCAACTATCATCAACTAACATCTACAGATGTAATCTTGCTAATTTTAGCTGTATTACTATGCCGGAAAAAAAAATCTTGTATCCTTTTCTGTGACATATTCTTCTCTACAACTAACGTTCCAGTCGACTAGCCTCAGCCTGCTCGCTGCTCAGCGAGTAACGTCACTTGACTCACTGTCACTTTGACCTCTATAGCAGCTATAACAGTTCATTTTTATCAGGCTATATTCAAACTTATCCATAACCCTTTTTTGCTATTTGCCTCATTATTTGCAACCCGTTCTCATTCCGAACTCGTAAAATAAGGACGTTTGGACAGTGGCTGTCAGCGTCTGATGTGACGAAAAAGGCGTCTTTCAGTGTGTTTGTGTAACGCACCGGGGAGAGCAGTAGTTAGAGAGGATTTAGAGAGTAGTATGTAAGGGCGAATTTCCGCGCAAGGAGGTTGGTTGGGGTGGTGGATGGGTCAAACAAACACAGGACTTTCACCCAGGAGAGCGGGGTTCGCATCCCGCTTGTCACGCTTGCTATAGTCGCTTTTTTCTTTCCTCCCGCGTGTCACAGAACCGTACGCCCACCCACGACCTTTTCCTTAACATAACTGCGTCAAAAGGGACGGCAATAGTCCCGACCAAGCGCGTTTACTTATAGCGCTAAAGGAGACTTTTAGCGTCAATAAGAACGACAAAGGCACCTGACCAAGCGTCCGTATTTTACGAGATGAATGTGAGAACCTGTTGTTATTTGATATACAAAAATATAAATGTCAGACAGCGAATTAGTAATTATTTAAAAAATAAAAAATATAAAATCCATAAAAACTCAGCACCCCCCTTCCCGCGACCTTGGAGTCATTCTGAATTATTTTATACGAAGTTCATTCATTAGTTCATAACAATAACCTTACATATTTGTGTTAGTGTGATCCTGTACAGACTCAACTGATCAGCAGTGAGAAACAGGAGGAGACTCTCCGTCCTACACACAACTCAGAGACACTGAGGAACCAGGAGAACTGAGCCAGAACCCAGGATAGAGAGGCTGAGTGAATGTGGTGTTGAAGGTGTGGAGGTGGATCAGTGAGTCAGAGGAGACTGAGTAGAAGGACAGAGAGCCAGCAGGACAGTCCACATACACTGCTACTCTACCAGAGACAGAGGAGGAGGAGATGGATGTTGATATGTTATTGTGCCAGACATAGTAACCATCATCAGAGCAGCTCAGACTCCAGGACTGATCAGTAAGAACTTGAACCAGAGATGTCTGACTTTGAGATCCAGGAACATTTATTTACAACTCCAACATGAAGTTAACTATGAAGTTGTATTTGACGTTACATGTGAAGTTGGATGTGGTTCTGAAATATATAAGCAAATAATAATGCACGTTAATAAGCATCTGACTTACTATGAACATTATTTACCAAAACTAAATGTTATTTCTTACTCTTCCTTTTCCACACTTTCACCACTCCACTCCACTCTTTCAATCTCAAGTCATTCTTAGAAAACTGATCTTGAATCAGTACGATGTAAACCACCTGCTATGTCCACCCACCTTTACCATTAGCCAATCTACACAGTGCATGCGGCTTTCTCCCAATCATTACCTGTCCAGTCATCATACTGACTTATAAAACACACAATCACGAGACTTAATTTTTTGTAAACAACTTTTATTTTATTCTGATTGGATAATTATCAAGTCTTCGCTTGGGCCCCAAGTGCGCGTGGGCCCCTGGGCCCGTGCCCATAATGATTAATGCCCATTGGATAATCCGGGCTTGATCACAGTTTGCCAACAGGGGGTGCTGCAGCACCTCCAGCACCCCTACGTCCCGCGCCTATGCCTCTTCCTGCTAAATGGCCGTTCTGTGTGAGTGAACGCGCAGTCAGCGAACTTGTTACGCCCGCAATCTCTTACCACAGGTTCCAGTTAATCTTATAATGGATATGTGTATTGAGTTATTTAAACACATGATCGGGGAAATAAACGCCTCTTGTCCGCGAGTGAGCTGGATGGAGCTCTATCAATGAGAGCTAGCTAGCTTGCCTCCTCCTAACAAAACCTCTAAAATTCACAAAAATGCATTAAATTGAAATCGGACAAAAGTGTTAGCTTTGTTAACACCTTAGGGAGCTGTGATATACATGTCGTGACGAAATTCAAACTGTAAACATACGATAGTTATGCCGAAAGTGTAGCAACGATCTTTTCCCATAGGATTAAATGGGACACATAGCCTAGCTAGCAGCTCCTCCTAAGGAGACCCCTAAAATTCACAAAAATGCATTAAATTGAAATCGGACAAACGTGTTAGCTTTGTTAACACCTTAGGGAGCTGTGATATACATGTTGTGATGAAATACAAACTGTAAATAAACGATAGTTATGCCGAAAGTGTAGCAACGATCTTTTCCCATAGGATTAAATGGGACACATAGCCTAGCTAGCAGCTCCTCCTAAGGAGACCCCTAAAATTCACGAAAATGCATTAAATTAAAATCGGACACAATTGTTAGCTTTGTTAAGACCTTAGGGAGCTGTTTTATAAGTGGTGTGATGAAATTCAAACTGTAAATATACTCTAGTTATGCCAAAAGTGTAGCTAACTAGCCGCGATCTGTACACATAGGATTGAAGGGTAACTAGCAGCTAACGAAACCCCTCATGTTCACAAAAATGCATTAAATTAAAATCGGACACAATTGTTAGCTAGCCGGCTAGCTCTACGGAGCCCCGAGCCTCGGTAGTAAGTAACCGAGAAACGGTGACTTTCACTGGGTATGGAGTTTGCCGCTTTCTCGTCAGACTGTGTGGAGCTCCTGAAGTCCGACACGTCTTACCAAATTTGCAATTAGCCATCAATTTTCTTAAAACGGCCCATATTTGAGCTTTATATAGTTGATTTCTCGCATAAAAAAGTCTCAGAAGTGAATTTAATAACGAAATAGTAGACCAACAATGTATAATTTTGTAGTGGCTGAAATATGAGACCTGCTGTCTCGTCTCCAATGTGTTTCTATGAGGTTCGCTCAAACCAATCAGCACGAAGCTCATCTAAATATTCATGAGCAGACCATATTTGGAAGAAAAGCTCTTGTTACAAATAGGGCCATATTCACAGGGTAGTTAAGGGCCCATAAAATAGCATTCGGGCAATTTTAAGCCCAACCAATGTTACATACCCTATTAGGAGACCTTAAGGAACAGTGTGAAATACCCTAAATAATCATTCTATCACCCCTTTAACCACTCAAGGTCAAATGTCTAACCCCAACCAATCGAGCTGCTATTGAAGGGCGGGTGTTGGAATGGCCATCGTGGGATTCGTAATTTTGCTGGCTCCACAGGCTAGACTGTTTACTGGTGATTGCACCTTGCTAGCAAACACAACCTGAATATCAACACGTGGCTGCACAAGTAATATTAAACAATCTGCACATCTATCAGCTATGCAATAAGAAACACAGCAACAGCAATATTATCAAGGCGATAATATCTCTCTTTCTCTCTCTCTCTCTCCAAATGTCATGTCGTAACACGGGCTAATTCCACATCGTAGCAGAACACTTATTGAAGATAACGAGGCAGTAAAACCCATGACAGTTTAGCGCTACAGAATAGTTTTAATTTACGTTCGGTGCTATACTACCCACATCACTTCAACAAGTCCGAAAACGTTGAAGGCATAGAAAAAAGTCCATTAACATGCTGCTACATTCTGTCCCCTTCTCCTGTCTGAGCACAGGGCACCTGCGGGGCTACTTCAGGAGCCTCGGATGAAGCTGGGAAGGATTAAACACAGGGTTTCCACACCGTAGTAATCCACCGCGATAATAAGGATATTTTAAATGAAAAGGGTAATTGTTACCGTCAACATTTCTACTGTGGTTTACCGTTACACCGGTAATCGTTACATCCCTAGTCCATAGCAACCAGCAGTTTATCTACGGCAGTGTCGGGCTATGTATTTTACACCTGGGCCTTCAGTACTATCCTACAGCAATTAAACCACCTTTGAATAACCTCACCATGACACTAGGACATTATTGTGTGGAATAACGTGATTTAACACAAGGCTCAACACCTAGAGACACCTAATACACTACTGCAGAAACATGAACACACGCTGACTGAAGCATCACTTTCACGCAGTATGACAGGATGCTGCATCACATATAGTCAAAATGAATGCAATTACCAAAGAAACCAAAACAAACCCACAACAACCGGTCATATTTACTCATACGGTGACCACAAAGCAAGGACGCCGAGCGGTAAGCAGGAGACGCAGGTTCAATCCCTGCCTCAGGTACGTCACACAGGAATGTCTGTGATCAATGGATGTGTACAAGGGTTCAACTACTTGTTTATGATCATAGTCATAACCGTCAAAACAAATATCTCCTTTTTATACAAAACAAACATCAGTGTTTGTACCTGAGAGTGTCCAGTCTCCAGAGAGGGTCCTCTGTTCCCGCTGACAGTAGCTTCACTCCTGAGTCTCCTGGATGATTGTAGCTCAGGTCCAGCTCTCTCAGACGGAAGGGGTTGGAGCTCAGAGCTGAGACCAGAGAAGAACAGCCTTCCTCTGAGATCAGACAGCCTGACAGACTGAAACTCACAAAACAACACACATGAACCCTCTGTCAAAACGTGGAGCCATTGTTTGTTTGTTGTCCAGGTACATTTTCGTCCAGATTTAGAATAAATCTTTAAAATCATCTGTGGTATTTAATTATTCAACAACAAAAGCAAATTGTGAAAAACACTCATGGAAAGTAATTCTCTGAGTCTAATAAGTACTGCCCAAGTTTATCATATCAACAGACACAAAGCTACATATTAGCTGTTTATCAACTAAAGTTAATCAGATTTTAAATGGTCATCAGTTGAATGGGTTAATGAATCCTGACCTGAGAGTCTCCAGTGTGCAGTGTGGACTCTTCAGTCCAACAGAGATCAGCTTCCCTCCTGAATCCTGCAGGTCGTTGTTACTCAGGTCCAGCTCTCTCAGACTAGAGGACTGGGAGCTGAGAACTGAGGACAGAGCTTCACAGCTTCTCTCTGACAGGTTACAACCACTCAGTCTGGAGAGATGACATGAAGGAAACAAGTTATTTACTTTAACTCCTGTTGAAAGATAGCAGAGTATTTATTAATGAATACATCCCACTTACAGAGCTTTGTTGGAGGCTTTGACCACTGGCAGCAGCCTCAGTAGAGCCTCCTCTGAAGCAGAGTATTTCTTCAGGTCAAACACGTCCAGATCTTCTTCTGATGACAGTAAGATGAAGACCAGAGCTGTCCATTGAGCAGGAGACAGTTTATATCTGAAGAGACTTCCTGAACTCAGGGACCATTGAATCTGCTTCACTAGAGAATGATCATTCAGTTCATTCAGACAGTGGAACAGATTGATGCTTCTCTCTGCAGACAGATTCTCATCCATCTTCTTCTTGATGTACTTGACTGTTTCCTGATTGGCCTGTGAGCCACTCCCTGTCTCAGTCAGCAGGCCTTGTTGGAGATTCGGATTGGCCTGTGAGCTACTTCCTGTCTGTGTCAGCAGGCCTCGTAGGAGATTCTGATTGGTCTCCAGAGAAAGACCAAGGAGGAAGCGGAGGAACAAATCCAGGTGTCCATTTGGACTCTGTAAGGCATTGTCCACAGCACACTGGTAGAACTGTGTTGATGTTGTTTGTTCTTCTGTCAGCAGGTTGACTTTAGAGTTGATGAATGTCAGATGGACATGAAGAGCAGCCAGAAACTCCTGAACACTCAGATGGATGAAGCTGAAGACCTTGTCCTGGTACAGTCCTCTCTCCTCTTTAAAGATCTGTGTGAACACTCCTGAGTACACTGAGGCTGCTGTGATATCGATGCCACACTCTGTCAGGTCTGATTCATAGAAGATCAGGTTGCCTTTCTGCAGCTGCTCAAAAGCCAGTTTTCCCAGAGACTCGATCATCTTCCTGCTCTCTGGACTCCAGTGTGGATCTGTCTCAGCTCCTCCATCATACTTGATGTTCTTCATTTTGCACTGAACCACCAGGAAGTGGATGTACATGTCGGTCAGGGTCTTGGGCAGCTCTCCTCCCTCTCTGGTCTTCAACACGTCCTCCAGAACTGTAGCAGTGATCCAGCAGAAGACTGGGATGTGGCACATGATGTGGAGGCTTCGTGATGTCTTGATGTGGGAGATGATTCTGCTGGCCTGCTTCTTATCTCTGAATCTCTTCCTGAAGTACTCCTCCTTCTGTGGGTCGGTGAACCCTCTGATCTCTGTCACCATGTCAACACACTCAGGAGGGATCTGATTGGCTGCTGCATGTCGTGTGGTTATCCAGAGACGAGCAGAGGGAAGCAGATTCCCCCTGATGAGGTTTGTCAGCAGCACACCCACTGAGGTGGACTTTGTAACATCAGTCAGGATTTTAGTGTTGAGGAAGTCCAGAGGAAGTCGACACTCATCCAGACCGTCAAAGATGAACACAACCGGGAACTCTTCAAACCTGCAGATTCCTGCTTCTTTGGTTTCACTGAAGAAGTGATCAACAAGTTCCACCAAGCTGAACTTTCTCCCTTTCAGCACATTCAGCTCTCTGAAGGTGAATGGAAATGTGAACTGGATGTCCTGGTTGGCTTTGTCTTCAGCCCAGTCCAGAGTGAACTTCTGTGTTAAGACTGTTTTCCCGATGCCAGCCACTCCCTTTGTCATCACTGTTCTGATTGGTTCATCTCTTCCAGGTGGGGTTTTAAAGATGTCGTCTCGTCTGATTCTTGTTTCTGGTCTGTCTGGTTTCCTGGATGCTGTTTCAATCTGTCTGACCTCATGTTCATCATTGACCTCTGCAGTCCCTCCCTCCATGATGTAGATCTCTGTGAACATCTGATTCAGATGGGTTTGGTTTCCTGCTTTAGCGATCCCCTCAAACACACACTGGAACTTCATCTGCTGGTTAGATTTGAGTTTACGCTTACAAACTGCTGGACTTTCTGAATGAACACAGAACAAAAAAACTCATTAAAAAAATTGTAAAGAAAACAGGAACATATTTTGTCTATCTCTGGAGACATTAGTCTACATCCCATTAGTCCAGCAAGTTAAATCTTTAGAGAAATCCTCTTACTGTTCTGCAGACGGTCAGCCAGTTCGTCCTGCTTCATTCTCCTCAGGAAGTGCAGTGTGATCTTCAGAAATTCCTCTCTGCTGCTCCTCTGCTCTTCATCCTCATCCTTCCTCTGACTCTCTAAGCATTCTGGGTAATCTGGACTCAGAAGCTTCTGGATCTTCTTCAGCTCATTCTTCACAAAAGTGACGATATTCTCCTCCAGCAGCTGGAACAGAAGATTATACGAATGACAAATCTAACTGAAATCATGGAAGCAAACATCAGATCCATGTTAGACAGACTGACAATCCACTGGTCTGAAAAGTGCAGCATGGAAATGATTGTGAACAGAATAGATGTAAAAGTAGTTGTTGTATATGTACAGACCATAAAGATGGAGTCCAGGTGTGTTTGATGCTGCTGGGCAGACTGACCACTGGGAACCTCTGAGCTCTCCTGGTCCACTCTGTGGAGGAATCAGGAAGAATTAGCTCACATCATGTCTGTCCACACAGAGACAAACACAATGTAAAGGTCCTGTGACTTTAAGTGTTGATTACAACATTGAATCAGATGGTTTCCCCTGACATTAAAGTGTTGGTGGTATTGCTGACCCCACTGTGAATCAACAGAAAGAACTAAGAAGTAAACTAGAACTGCAAGCAGTTATGACGGGGTCCAAGCCTCCGATGCCAGTCGCTCCCGACGCCCCGGGAAGCTGCGCCACTCGCCCCTGATGACCCAGGGAGCTGCGCCAAAGCGGGACCTAAAGCATTACGTGGGGGGGCAAACATTGGTGAATATCGAGAGGTTTGATCCGCAAGGTCTGCGGTACGGTGTGAGCCGCGACGTCTGCGGTACATTGCTGTTGCAAATGTAGTGGTTAACAGTTCATCTCCATGCATACACAGACTACCTTTAACAATTCTCTACAATAAACAAACTTCTTAACCCCCCTGACCGCAGGAGACAGCAGAGAGAAATGAGAGAGTGACTGAGAGGGTGGAGGGGGGAGGCAGGTGTGGTGGTTGAAGGAGCAGGGGAGGTGGTCAGGTTGTTGTAAATGGTGTCATAGGCGCTGATTTATGTTTTCCTCCATGGGTGCTCACAGGCGCACGCCCTTTAAAAAAAAGTAGTCAAAAATGGTTTGCATTTCAGACCCTTAGGAAATGGACAGCAGCCAACGCGAACACACACGCCTATTAACTCGATAATTAAGCCGTAAAGTAGGTTTCATCTCAGGACAGCGCCACTTCTCACAGATACAGATAGCATTGGAGATGAAAAGTTTAACTGACACGTAACCGCGATCAGCTTCGTGGGAAATTAAGAATCAATGTCACCGACATAACCAGTCACACTATGACAGACGCTCCACTTAGCACCAACTGCAATGTTTAATTTTAAATGAATGTAGCCTACTGGCAGTCTGGCACACGTGGGTGCTCAGTATTTTCCGTGGGTGCTCGAACTCCGGAGCACCCACCGTATCGGCTCCTATGTTGATTGTTGATTGAAAAAGTGAGAGAAAAGAGTTGCATTTGTCCACTGTGAAGGTTGTAGAAACGTTGTCAGGTGGGTTAAGAAGTTTGTTTATTGTAGAAAACTAGGGGAGCCCGCGAAAGCAAAAACCAAAAGTAACGGTAGGAGGTAAATATCAGTATATATTGAGAAGTGTGAGCTGCAAGGTCTGTGGTACAATCCCATTGCAAATATGTCATTAACAGTGATTGAGTTAAAGTGCCAAAACATGTCTACGTTGATTATAGCGCCCCGTAATGGCCGATCTTCGCCAAATTTGGTACTGAGCCTCAGAGCCGCATACCGAACGAGCACCACAAGTTTCGTGGTGATTGCTTTTACTGTGGCAGAGATATTGCATATGCAAATTTCCCATTTAAATGTATTGAGTTATTGGCCAAAACAAATAAACGTTGCTTATAGCGCCCCCTAAAGGCCGATCTTCGCCAGATTTGGTACAGAGCATCATAGTGGCATGTTGAAGAAGGATCTCAGGTTTCTTGCTGATAACATTTAATTTGGTCAAGATATGATATGATACGTGTGTGGTAGCTAGCTATGAAAATTTGTTTGGTCGTTAAATGCGCATACTTTAACGTAGCAAAATTCCTTGGATAACTTTTGGTCAGGTCCATCTGGAGATGCTACCTACCAGGTTTTGAGCTGATCCGTCGCACGGCCTAGGACGAGTTTGAAAAAGTTGGTTTTGCGCATTTTAAGCAAAAATGGGCGTGGCCTATATCATGTGATTCAGCTTGATTCAAGGAACACTAACACAAAATTATAGCGCCACCTAGTGGTCCACATGTGTAATTTTTGGTAGGTGTGGTCCATGACCCATTGTCTATCTACCCTGTAAATTTCAAGTTGTTCACATTAGCGTAAGTGGTGAATCTAGACTTGGGTCCCATCGGCCACGCCCACTTTGACCCCTCACCCTACTCTAGAGATGGCCTCAGGAGTGTCCCTAGATGGTACCCATCAAAGTTTGTAAAAATCGGATGAGCCGTTCATGAGATATAAACTTTTTGTACTTGTAGCGCCCCCTAGTGACCAATTTTTGTAAAACGCGTAGGGGACCTCCAGAGTGTCATGTCAAACAAGAATCTAAAGTTTGGCATTGATAGCATTTATTTTGGCTGAAATATGGCAAAGTTGGTGTTTTAATAGTTAGCTACACAAATTTGTTCGTGCGTAATATGTGCAATTTATATCCTATAAAAATTACTTTCTTTAACTTTTTGTGAGGTCGGTCTGGAGATGCTACGGTCCAAGTTTCGTGCAGATCGGTCGCACGGTCTAGGAGGAGATCAAAAAAATAGGTTTTTGATAAATTGCGATTTTTCACGTATAAAAGTTTAGGCAGAAATGGGCGTGGCCTATATCACGTGATTCACTTGGATCCAGGGAAAACTTGGATATATGGCTTTTAAATGACTGGTGTACGGTGTGGGAGTTATAGGGCCAAACACGTTTTTTTCTGCTATAGCGCTACCTAGTGGTGGAAGTGGGTCAATCCTTGCGTCTGAGGTCCTTGCAGAGTTTCGGACCAGTTCTGAAAACGGCAACCCCCCACCATGTACGGTTTAGGCTGTAGTCGGAGTTGTAGGCGGAGAAGAATAATAATGAAGAAGAAAAATCAGTAGAAAAACAATAGGGTTCTACAGCCCTGCTGTACGAACGGCATAGCTTTGCTATTGCCTGTTCTTACAGACTCGGGCTTGGACCCCTAACAAGGGCTACAACATGGTTGGCCTAAAGGACTCCTGAAGCAGCAGACTGGTCTGAGTGAGGAAGACTGCTCTCTTTGCCCGGTCAGCTCCCAGATGACCTCATGTTCTGCTGTGTGTTTAGAAATGGTGAATATACGGGTGCCTGGGTGGCCTAGTGGTAAAGCCATCCATATATAGAGGCTCAGTTCTTGATGCCGAGGTCGTGGGTTTGATTCTGACCTGCAATACTTTCCTGCATGTCATCCCCCTGCCCCCCCCTTTCATGTCTAAGCTGTCACCAGAGGTGTGAAGTAACGAAGTACAAATACTTCGTTACCTTACTTAAGTAGACATTTTGGCTATCTCTACTTTACTGGAGTAATTATTTTACAGCAGACTTTTCACTTCTACTCATTACATTTTCACACAATTATCTGTACTTTCTACTCCTTACATTTTAAAAATAGGAGTAACGAACTCCTATTTCATTCCGGCTTGTCATCGTTCAAAGAAACACACAAAAAAAACAACCTATCCAGATAAATCGCACCATCCGGATAGAGTGAATGTGATTGTGGTTGGATGAGAAGTATGAACATATACCATTCCGACACCCTATTGGTTTGTATGCGATCCATCGCACCTGCACAGACCCGGTGCTAATACGGCAACGGTGCCGTAACGACCGTTATCTACCGGACCGAATAGCAACACAGATTTCTGTGCCTTATTTAGGTGCCACTTAAATGACTGCGCTTCTCTCTGATGCTCCGAAAACGGACGTTAGAGGGAACTGAAACATCACCGCACAGGACGCTACTTAACACTACACTCTACAGCAGGTAACGTTAGCCTACCGTTAGCTAGTTAACACTACACTTAGCAGCAGGTAACGTTAGCCTCCCGTTAGCTAGTTAACACTACACTTAGCAGCAGGTAACGTTGGCCTACCGTTAGCTAGTTAACACTACACTTAGCAGCAGGTAACGTTAGCCTACCGTTAGCTAGTTAACACTACACTTAGCAGCAGGTAACGTTAGCCTACCGTTAGCTAGTTAACACTACACTTAGCAGCAGGTAACGTTAGCCTACCGTTAGCTAGTTAACACTGCACTCGACAGCAGGTAACGTTAGCATACCATTAGCTAGCAGCAGTAAAATGCTGACAGCTAAACGGTGTAAAAGTCATCTCATCTCAAAGTACCTCATGTATTTAAACTCTGTGTTCCTTTGTCTCTTGTTAGATCGTTTTGTGTACGTTTGTGTCCGTTGCCCTGCCTGTGTGAATTTGTGTTCCCCGCTTTGTTAGTTTGTATCCTGTCAGTTTGTTTCAGCCTTGTGCCTTTTGTTGTATTTTTTCCCTGGGTTTTTACCAGCCTTAGTGCTGCCGTTTTTTGTTAATAAATCCCCTTCCTCAAACCTCCTGCCTACCTGCCTGCTCTCTGCGTTTGGGCCCACTATTCCCTGCCTCCTCGTAACAGAACAATCTAACCAGACATGGGCCCAGCAGAGTTCAAGCCTCTCCTTCATGCAAGGGAACCAGAAGTTGAACTGATGACCTCTTTGTTTAGCTCCCTTGTCAAAGAGGATCACACCACAGCCTGGCATCTTATGATGGTTCGCTGGGAGGACATGGAGCGGGAATGTGGCCTTCCAGAGCCTGAAGATTCGCCCAACAGCCAACCTCCTCTCCAGTCTAACACCTTGGCCACCGGTGCATGTTTTGTCAGCCAGCCTGCCCCTTTGCCAGCTCCCCCAGAACTCTTGTTGGACCGCTCAGATGCAACCTGGTCAGTGTACACCCCCGACCACCAGCAGTCCTGGTACCCGTCTGGCTCTCTTTTCTGATCCAGGCTAGCTAGCAGCCTCCCTGATCCCCGGCTGGCTAGCAGCCTCCCTGAGTCCCGGCTAGCTAGCAGCCTCCCTAGTGTCTCTGAGCTCCCTAGCGTCCCCGAGCTCCCCAGTGTTCCAGCACTGCCCAGTGTCCCAGAGTTTTCTGGTGTCCCCAAGCATCCTAGTGTCCCAGAGTTTCCTAATGTTCCCAGCTCTCCTGATCCCCAGCTGGTTAGCAGCTTCCCAGATCTCCGGCTGTCTAGCTGCCCCCCTGAATCCCGGCTGGTGACCAGCCCCCCTGAACTGGCTATAACCACCCCTGAGACTTTGCCGGTCTCCGGCGCCTCTGGGATCACCCCTGAGACCGCCCCTGAGACCGCTCCTGAGACCGCTCCTGAGACCGCCCCTGAGATCACCCCTGAGACCGCCCCTGAGACCGCCCCTGAGACCGCCCCTGAGACTTTGCCGGTCTCCGGCACCCCTGGGATCGCCCCTGAGACCGCCCCTGAGACTTTGCCGGTCTCCGGCGACCCTGAGACTGCCCCTGAGACTTTGCTGGTCCCTGGCACCCCTGAGACCGCCCTTGAGACCGCCCAAAGACTTTGCCTTTATCCTGCCCCCCAGAGACTTTGCCTGTGTCGGTCAGACCGACTCCTGCCCCTTGTGTCCTGTCGGCACCCCTGTCAACCTCTGTTCCAGCTGACCCGTTGCCTGGTCCCGGCCCAGCTGACCCTTCGTCTGCGCGGCCTCCCAAGGGGCTCCGCCTTGGCCGACCGGCTCCGCCCCCGGAGGGGCGATGCCCTTGTCGTCCTGTTTGGCCGCCAGAAGGGATTTGCCTGGGGGCGACGGCCGCCCAAGAGCCCTCGCCGTCCTGCCCGGCCGCCTGAAGGATTCTGCCTTCGCCGCCGGCCGCCTGAGGGGTTCTGCCTTCGTCACCGGCCGCCAGGAGGCTTCTGCCTTTGTTGCCGGCCGCCAGGAGGCTTCTGCCTTCGCTACCGGCCGCCAGGAGGCTTCTGCCTTCGCCGCCAGCCGCCAGGAGGCTTCTGCCTTCGTCACCGGCCGCCAGAAGGCTTCAGCCTTCGCTGCTGCCCCCTGTTCCCAAGTGCCCATGATTCCCTGTTGCCGGGGCCTTGAGAACAGGTTCTCATTTGCAACGGCGACCTGGCCAAGAAAAGCGTAAGCGTGCGAGACAACGTACAGTTTCACATTCAATACAATACAGGAATACAGAATACAGTATGCTACATAAAGGCTACATAAAGTACAGATTAAGTAGGCATTACAAAGCTGATACAAATGTGTGGTGTAAGTAAGATGAAGGATATGCGAAAGTGATATGGTGATAACACAGTATACTATTAACAGACAGTCTGTGTCACCACTTAACAGTGTTGGGAGTAAACGGTTACAAAAGTAACGCAATTACAGTAATGTATTCCTTTTTGCTGTAACGCAGTAATATAACGCATTACTAATTAAATTTCTGTAATATTATACTCGTTACAATCTCAGTAACGCGAGTTACAACGCATTCTAACGCAACATTTAGTGGTGCATTGTTTTTTTTAAGAATTCACCAACACCACAACGCATTTCTTCACAGGAAAAAAAAAAGCCGTCGCTTTTTCCTGTCGCTGTATTCGATGGTTGAGATGACTGCAGAGACAGATACATTTGCGAGATGGATATTATTTTCAGGAGTTATTACACTGCGTTGAAGTGAGCTGTCCCGTCACTGTGGTCAGAGCCAGAACCAGAGACGGTACGGACAGCATGTATGTCCCAACAGGTGACGGTACGGACAGCATGTATGTCCCAACAGGTGACGGTACGTCAGCGGCTGACAGATATAAACATGTCGGGAATTAATGTTGAGGCTTGCTACATGTAAATATCATTGCATTTTATTAGCCGTGGAGAGTAACTCTGCCTGTAGTGGAATGGCTTCGAATGACGACCAAAAGCGCTTGTCTTTTACTGTGACCATTTACTGTTCAAT
>NC_050184.1:38917181-38919681 GCF_008315115.2 Sander lucioperca
ACAGTTAACGGCGGTGTGTACGTACAGTTAACGGCGGTGTGTACGTACAGATAGCCGACAAAATTTAAGCATGTAAAACCTTGAAAAAGAGACAATAACCTCTGAAAAAAAACTGATGTCAAAAGGCTGCAAATAAGCAACAAAAACATTGAAAACGCGACAAAAACGTCCAAAAAAAGCTACCGCCCCACCCCCTCACCCCGCTGTAAACTACGCCTGTTTTATCCCCCCCATCGGCGTGCAGCGTAACATTTGTTAAGCCGGATCAACTTTGAATGTTTCCAAACAGCGACTGTCAAAAAAATCTGCCTTTGAAGTTGTGAAATGTTCATTGGAGCAAACTGTTGAGGTCATTACGAACGTACGATGACAGAACGTCAAAGTTACATCAAGGGGGTAAGCTTCGCTTCAGAGCTCCAACCTCCTATGGCGCCATTTTGATGCTACCAAGCCATCACCTCCCGTTAGCGTCCCATTGACTGCCATTCATTTTGACGTCACTTTGACAGAGAATAACTTTACATCTGAAGAGTTTAAAGACTCTATTTTTCCGTTGTTTATTTCTAAAGAAACACGACAATGTATAAAAGGCTCCGTTACCTTGTACCTCACGTTATGGCTCCGTAGCAGACGTTTTTATAAAAATAGGCTAACGATTGGGTCATAACCACGAGACTTACTGTCTCATAGTAGAGGAATTACCGTATAGTACAGGAGAAGCTCTCAGGCAGTTTGGACTTCCATTAGCTGTTTAAGTGTAATTACTAATGTTAACTATCATTTTAGTGATCAATAATTAGCCTGTGTCTATGTTATCTCCTTACATATACCTACGCTCTCCGTCTCTGCTAGATTGGGAATGATTGAGATTTCTCTTGGCACAGCTACCAGAAGACTTCCAACTTTCAGACAGGTTGCTCACGTCACATCTACGTCTTCAAGCTCAGTTGGAGGCTGCTCAGTAACGCTCAGCCATCACCGGGAAAGAGACTTCTAATATCCTTCACTGGTCTCCGTCCAGATACACGGGACCTGCTGGTCCATTATATATACTGTCTATGGTTACATCACTCTGACAGATGTTTGGGTGGAGATCTTTCAGATTATTTACATTTTACTTTATTCAATCCTGCTCTCTGCTGTCGGCTGGCACGGCCGTCCACACCAACAACGAGAACTATAACGGTAACCTTAGTCTATATCTACAACGTTCCACTTCCAGGATGTCCCTCATTTTGGCCAGATGTCCCGTCCCCTTCCTCTGTCTCTGTGTTGGAGTTCTAACCTCCGGCTGATTTGTGAGGACTATGGTTAACTGCTCCTCAGATCTCTGCAGGGTAAATCCAGACAGCTAGCTAGACTATCTGTCCAATCTGAGTTTTCTGTTGCACGACTAAAACTACTTTTGAACCTACACATGTTCCACCAAAACAAGTTCCTTCCTGAGACTATTTAGCAGAGGCACCGTGGCTCCGTCCGGAGCTTAGCCCCGCCCACGATGATTGTGATTGGTTGATCCAAGAACATTTCTGAGTGTGTAACAGCAGGACAGTCGAGTTGGAAACATGGCCAGTAGCCAACCCAGTTACAAACGGGCTCGGTCACATGGTTCTGTTGCTATTTTCGTATTCGTACATTTAGTATTTGTCGCTGTTTAGTAGAATTCCTCGCGGTATGACGGGGAGAATCAAAGAGCAGCCAACTATAAATATATATATATATATATCAGAGGTAACACACCTCTGGAACAACTAGGGGTTGAGTGCCTTGCTCATGGACACATTGGTTGATGTATCATAGTGGGAATCAAACCCAGATCTCCCACACCAGAGGCATGGGTTATATCCACTGGGCCACCACGCTTTCAACAGATTGCGTTTTGATTCTCTTTATTACAGACGATGTGCTGTCTGTTAGAGGAACTCATTCATATGAAGGACAACCTGTGTGTGTGTGTGTGTCTGTCTGTGTGTGTGTGTGTGTGTGTGTGTATGTGTTTGTGTGTGTCTCTGTGTGTCTGTCTGTGTGTGTGTGTGTGTGTGTGTGTGTGTGTGTGCGCGTCTCTGTGTGTGTCTGTGTGCATGTGTGTGTGTCTGTCTGTGTGTGTGTGTGTGTGTGTGTGTGTGTGTGTGTGTGTGTGTGTGTGGTGTGTGTGTGTGTGTGTGTGTGTGTGTGTGTGTCTGTGTGTGTCTCTGTGTGTGTGTGTGTGTGTGTGTGTGTGTGGTGTGTGTGTGTGTGTCTGTGTTTGTGTGTGTGTGTGTGTGTGTGTGTGTGTGTGTCTCTCTGTGTGTCTCTCTGTGTGTGTGTGTGTGTGTGTGTGTGTGTGTGTTGTGTGGTGTGTATGTGTGTGTGTGTATGTGTGTGTGTGTGTGTGTGTGTGTGTGTGTTTGTGTGTGTGTGTGTGTGTGTGTGTGTGTGTGTGTGTGTGTGTGTGTGTGTGTGTGTGTGTGTGTGTGTGTGTGTGTGTGTGTGTGTGTGTGTGTGTGTGTGTGTGTGTCTG
>NC_050184.1:38929681-38944681 GCF_008315115.2 Sander lucioperca
TTTACACATGAAAATGGAATTCTGTTAAATCGCACGGAATTTGCATAAATTTTGCTGACATATTAAATAAACGATTTTTTTTTTTTTTTTACTTCCTTCTCATTTTTCTGTTTAAAACAACAAGCGGAGACAGGTCTCTACCTAAACCGTGGCCAAATGGCACAGCCTGTTGCCTAGTAACCATACGTCATCACGTTCACGTTGAGTTTGTTGCGAGGGAAGAAATGTCGAAGCGAGTGGCGCCTCCCGACAACCATTTGAAATCAAAAGTTCATCTCAAGAACAAAGCTAAATCTCCAGCGGGAAATCCCTCCAGGTTACCATGGAGGCAACGACTAAATCAACAGATGCAAGGCGAGAGTTTGGGGAAGATGTTGCAGCGTGTGCTGAAGCTGACGTACCGCTAGAGAACATGAAGAGG
Source organism: Sander lucioperca (assembly GCF_008315115.2). NCBI lineage: Eukaryota > Metazoa > Chordata > Actinopteri > Perciformes > Percidae > Sander > Sander lucioperca. Next base: position 38,930,103 of record NC_050184.1, read on the forward strand.
ATACGTCCGTTTCTTGTTAAACGCTGCACGCAGAGAGGCAGACCCGCCTGCCGCCGGTCTTTGACCAGCACACGCAGGAAGGGCTGCGAGAGATCCGTGGAAATAACATCTTTGTTGTTGTCGACTAATCCTCTGACAACCGAGATCGCCGTGTCCTCAACGTCGTTATAGGGGAGCATCCAGAGCTTTTATTTAGGTCATTTTGAATGTGCTTTGCTGAAAATATTAACAGTTTAAATAAAAAAAGCAGAATTGTGAGTTTGTGTCACTGAGTTTTTAAAGGTCAATACTGCTTAGAAGTGAAAAGAAATCAAGCAAATCCAAAAAATCCGAAAGGGCTAAAAATAAATCCGAAAACAAGGAATTTGAAAAAAAATAAAACGGAATTTGAAAAAAAATAAAACGGCTTTCATAGGGCCCTACTTTAGGTGGTATTCCCTTTTAAATACAGATCTTAACTTGGTTAATCTCTGATATTCTTTAAAGGAACAAAGGGAAGGGTGAATCCGAGCACTGACCTGTGTTCAACCAGCAGTTATTACAATAAGTACACAAATAATCACAAACAACTGCTAATTAAAGTATAGTAGAATTTATTAACTTCAAAATTATCAATGGCCAATCAACAATCCTTTGATCAATTAAAATCAATATACGTTTCTTTAAAGTAGCTACAACAAAACAAAGCCAAAACAAAACCAGCATGTGATGTGATCTGTGTGTGTGTGTGTGTGTGTGTGTGTGTGTGTGTGTGTGTCTGTGTCTGTGTCTGTGTGTGTGTGTGTGTCTGTGTCTGTGTGTGTGTGTGTGTGTCTGTGTCTGTGTGTGTGTGTGTGTGTGTGTGTGTGTCTGTGTCTGTGTGTGTGTGTGTGTCTGTGTGTGTGTGTGTGTGTGTGTGTGTGTGTGTGTGTGTGTGTGTGTGAGAGAGAGAGAGAGTACGAGGAGGAGGGGTGATGAAACCCGGGGGTTGCTAGGCTACGTCCCAGATTAGCCGTTAGCTCATTGAAGCTAGGCTAGGTGTTAGCTGCACAAAAGCTAGTCAGCCTCAAGAGGGCGGTAGTGGGCTGCGTTGCAACGCCACGTGACTAAGCTAGTCAGTTAGCTCTGACACTAACGTGTGGTTGACAAGAGGGACACACTAAACTAGCTACTTCGCTATGTGCTAGCTGCGTAGCTATTCACCATACGTGACTCGCTGTTGGCCAGCTGTTCACTTGGGCATGTGTATGTCCGTCCGTACATGTGTGTGTGTGTGTGTGTGTGTGTGTGTGTGTGTGTGTGTGTGTGTGTGTGTGTGTGTGTGTATGTCCGTACATGTGTGTGTGTGTGTGTGTGTGTGTGTGTGCGTGTGTTAGTGATAGAGGAAAGGAAAGACACTTTGCAAAACCTGACTATCTCACTCAGTACAATAACTAAAATCCGTGAAAGCGGAGTTAGCAGGTAGCAATTACAGTTTTAACAAGCTAGCTGCAATATCAACACAATATATAAACAATGCACCGTGATCAGAGTACATTCACAGAAACAGATTTGACGCAGCGGTCACAATCATAGATTAATAAATCACACGTGCAACAGTAGCGCTTATTAATCGAACAAATCACATTAATGTTAGGGATGTCCAGATCCGATCACGTGGTTTCAGACTCGATCGGAATCGGACGTTACCTCCCGATCAGGACTCGGATATATATTCTCATTATTTTTTAACACATCTATTGTTATGCGGTGGCCCAGAGTTAGACCCTTTTGAAGAAGAAGTGCTCTGTTTGTTAACAGAGTTGTTGGATGTTAAAATAAGGTGAATTAAATAAAAAATAAGGAACATCCTGGATCTGTTTTTTCGCTCTTCTTTATTCTTTTTTTATATATTATAGAAGTATCGGATCGGGACTCGGTATCGGTAGATACTCAAAATCAAATGACTCGGACTCAAGGGCAAAAATACCTGATCGGGACATCCCTAATTAATGTCGTAACAAGTGGCAGCATTAGCCTTACTGACATTAATAAAACACACTATTTCTCTGCCCAGAAAACCTTAAGCCTTCTTACTGTGTGTTCAGTCCGTTGTTTCTGTCCATAGATTTCCACAGAAAAACAGAACAGGTCCGTGTCGCTCGTCAGCGGTCACGGAGAAACTTTCCCTCCAAAAAGGGGCAGAAGGAGGGTAAGCTATGTCGGCGTTGAGAAGAAAAACGTTGTTTGTCCTTCTCCTGCAGATATGATGCATCGGATCCACGGTGCTTCCAGAGATGGAAAGCAATTATTTTGGTGTGTCAGCAGTTTTTATAGTTTAAGGCCCCATGCTGTGTTTGAGGAACCTCTGAACCAATGGGAGAATCAAAGTTCCATGAAGGTGTCGAACCTTATCTGCAGGAAACTCCCTGACGCCATTTTACACTCCTCTCCTCCAGGGAGTTTGGTGACAAGGGCTGTGGTTTTTCCACCTAGGCCAAGATCTCTTTGTCTGTGTCCACATGTGTGTCTTGTCTCCAGAGGTCAGTTTAATCTGAGGCCTTTTTGGTTAAAATCAGGATTAACACAACTAATGGTCGCAACACCGGGGATCATGTCCCGCATGTCACGTTTCCTAAAGTCGCTTTCTTCTTTTCCTAAACCCAACAATCCAGTTCTTCCCGCGTCTAACGGAACCGTACGCCCACCCACGACCTTTTCCTTAACATAACTGCGTCAAAAGGGACGGCAATAGTCCTGACCAAGCGCGTTTACTTATAGCGCTAAAGGGACGGCAATAGTCCCGACCAAGCGCGTTTACTTATAGCGCTAAAGGGACGGCAATAGTCCCGACCAAGCACGTTTACTTATAACGCTAAAGGAGACTTTTAGCGTCAATAAGAACGACAAAGGCACCTGACCAAGCGTCCGTATTTTACGAGATGGGTGTGAGAACGTGTGGCCCATCACAGAATGTTTTGCGATTCCGTGAAACTGCCACAGATTTTGAGTTAAGGGGCCGTGTTCATTTCACGGAATTCTGTGAGATCAGGTTGAGTTTGCTAGCAGACGGAATAAAGAGGAGGAAACGTTCACACAGGACAAGTCAGCAGAGAGCGGGGAGATGGTTTCCCGTCCGGTGGGGGCGGGGCTTAAATGCTCTCCGTTGCTATAGCAAAGCTGCATTGTGACTTAAAATAAACTTGTTAAAATAGAGCTCAACAGTGACCGCCCACTTTTTTTCGGCGCTACTTCCGGAAGTGTTTTTCCCCATTCAATTGTTTCATTGACGTTTTCGAAAATTGCTGATATAGAGAGTTTTAAGCCTGTAACTATGACAACCAGCTAAGAGATGAATAGTGAGCGTAAACATTTTGAAAACGGCAAAAAAGTCAAAAGGTCCGAGACCGTGTAGAAACTATCAGAGACTTCAATGGTAGAAGCTCGCTCTAGCTGTTCGCGGTTTCGCGGGTACGGTAAACGTTTCTATGGTAACAGCGAGTTGGACCAATCAGAGACGTTGCTGTTACGCTTAGGATTGTGGGTAGTGTAGTTTTTCTCCATAAGATCGTGGATAAATGATTTCATACAGACTTCTAGCTTCTACAACCACGTAGACATTATGGGATGGTTTAGACATTATGAGTGATATTCTAAATCCTTATGGAGAAAATCAACGGGATTTTTACTTCCGGAGTCGGCTGTGGGCGGGACGGTTGAGGTCTATAGAGTACAGGTTTAGGTTTCAGAGCAATGAATCTTGAAAAAATAATGTTGTTGAAGTGATTAAGAACACTTTTAAACAGACAACCTCTCGGCATGACTAACATGTCGTCTCAACGTTTAAACGTGTGGATTCGTTGAATTGTCCAGGAGGTGAAGGGGTGGACAATATCTCTTTAGTAATCTCGTCAAAATCAAAACATTTCACCCTCCCATCATCAGTAAAACAGGCATTGAGTTTTTCAGTCAGCTTAACTTTTGCATTTTCTCTCAGCTTCTTCGTCACTAGGGTTTCCCATTGTTCCAAAATAATATCATTAAGCTTGTCATCGTTGGCAATGCAGGGCTGCGTCGGTACTGTTGACATGCAGGAAGCCAGAAAGACGATAACGAGGAGAATTGACAAGCCAAAAACCTGAAAATCAAAATCAAAGACCAGGTTGTATAATCACAGCATCTTTATGTACTTGTAGTATATTTATATTTATATATATGTATTATATTTATATTATGGTCACACTTCAATATAATTTATATTATGGTTAATTACTTTTGCTATGTTATTTAATTACATATTATTCAATCTAATTTCACGTCAATTACTTACTTACATTACAATATTTTTCGTACTATGGCCACCTCACTTTACTTTATCTTAACAATACTTTTTAAATATTGCCGCTCAGTACATTTTGAACATTGTCTGTTATTTGTTTGGTTGTTTGTTGTTTTGTTTTTATTGTGGAAAAACTGCTGCTGTAACAAGTGAATTTCCCCATTGTGGGATGAATAAAGTATTATCTAATCTAATCTAGTAACTTTTTTATTAAAACTAAAGCTTAAAGTCCCAGTGTGTAACGTGTTTAGTTGTTCATTATCTAAATCTGTGTTGCTCGTTCATGAACTTGTCCTTTTTCATGAATATTTACCTCCACCATCAATTCCAAGTATTCCTCTTGGCTTGAAATTTAACATTTGCATTTGCATGAACTGGGGTAGACGCTCCATATTCATGCTCCATCTAGAAATACGTTAGCTGGTAAGAGACATACAGGACATACTGCTCCGTGTGTGTGTGTGTGTGTGTGTATGTGTGTGTGTGTGTGTGTGTGTGTGTGTGTGTGTGTGTGTGTGGGACATACTGCTCCACCTTTCGCATTTTTGCTGTCACATGATAAACTCACAGGTGCTGCTAATAGGCCGGGAGCCAGGTCCACTCCTCAGGATGTTTTTTGCTACCTTTTTTTCACTATTATTTCCTATTATCTTATACCTTGGGCCATCACAAGTTGACAACGACCACCCCCAACTCGGCCCCGTTTGGTCTCAGGGGCCAAAAAACACCCTTTTTGGGAAAAGCTTTTGGCGGAGTGATGTAATTGTGAATATTAAGGTACTGCAGCTACATAAGTGGTCATATAACCCTAAAATATTGCATGGTGTATCCTGACACATAGGGGAAACTAGCAGAAATAGATTCTGGGGATTGCTGCCTTTTTGCTGTCAAATATCACCCTCAACATACCCCAAAAGACAAAAAAATGTCTGTCTGCCTGACAAATTGTCATCAAAAGTGATCATTTTCAAGCATTTTATTATAGATATCACTGCGTCAAATGTACATGAAAAACTTCCCAAGTTTATAAGCTTCAATTTCAAACTTCAAATATCAAAGTGTGGGGTCTGGGTGTCCTCCCCCAGGGTTATTTTGAGCACCAAAGACTAATATCCTGCATTCTGATATACTTTCATGCACCAATGTATGGTGGGAATACCTTTATTCATCCTATGAGAAGGAAAGAGAAGGAAAACACAGATGATATTTAAAAAAAAATTTAAAAAAAATATAATGGAATATAAAGCAGTAAGAGGGCTTTCACATCAGGGACCTGAGCCTGGATCACAAAAGTTGACCCCAAAGCAACGAGGACAAAATAAAATAGGCTACTTATATTTGTCTTAAATGTGGTGAAGGGAGGATACCGGTGTTAGTGTAGGCGGAGCATTGGGGCCCGGTCAATACACACACATTACACACTACACATTACACACTACACACTACGCACTGCACTCAGCGAGGAGCGGGTCAGTGAAAGATGAGAAAAGTCTCTCTGCATGTTCTGCAGTGTTAGTTTAGTTTGCTGTATCTGAAGTCTCTTTATATAGACCTTAGTGGTCCCCTAATACTGTATCTGAAGTCTCTTTTATATAGACCTTAGTGGTCCTCTAATACTGTATCTGAAGTCTCTTTCCCTAAATTCAGCCTTGGTGCAGAATTCCAGCCACTAGAGCCAGTCCCATAATGAGCTTTCCTTAGGATGTGCCATTTCTGTGTCTGTAGCTTTAAATGCTATTGAGGAGGAGAGATGGGGTGGGGGGGGTGGGGGGGGGGGGGGCATGATGTCTCTGGGCGGGCAAAGCAGAGAAAGGGGAGGTAACCTTTCCCCTTATGACGTCATAAAGGATAAAGGGAAGATTCCTGATTGGCCCATCTGAGCTTTCATTTTCTCAAAGGCAGAGCAGGATACCCAGGGCTCGGTTTACACCTATCACCATTTCTAGCCACTGGGGGACCATAGGCAGGCTGGGGGAACTCATATTAATGTTAAAAAACCTCATAATGTGAAATGTTCATGCCATGGGACCTTTAAGATATTGTTCATGTGGCCAGGATAGCTCAGTCGGTAGAGTGGGCGCACATATACAGAGGTTCTCGAGGCAGAAGGTCCGGGGTTCGAGTCTGACTTGGGACAATTTCCTGCATGTCTTTCCCCTCTCTCTCCCTCTTTCATTGCTTTCCTATCATTAAAGGCAGAAATGCCCAAAAAATAATCTTAAAAAAAAAAGATATTGTTCATATGCAAAAAATATGCTTAATCCCATATGGAGTGGTAATACCTGGAAGTTCTGTTTTCTCCGATTTAAGGTACAGTGGAGAACTTTGGTTATACCTGCTGTAATCCTCTAGCTAGGAAGGTCATCTTGGACTTAAATTGAAGCTTATAAACGTGGGACGTTTTTCATGTACATTTTAGGCAGTGATAGATATTATAAAATGCTTGAAAATGATCACTTTTGATGACAATTTGTCAGGCGGACAGACATTTTTTTGTCTTTTGGGGTATGTTGAGGGTGATATTTGACAGCAAAAAGGCAGCAATCCCCAGAATCTATTTCTGCTAGTTTCCCCTATGTGTCAGGATACACCATGCAATATTTTAGGGTTATATGACCATTTATGTAGCTGCAGTACCTTAATATTCACAATTACATCATTCCGCCAAAAGCTTTTCCCAAAAAGGGTGTTTTTTGGCCCCTGAGACCAATTAAAAAAATAACGTACTTTAAGATGCTTCTTCAGGTTGGAGGAGGAGTAATTTGGACGCTGAAAGGAGGTTGGTTGCTGCAAGCAGAGGTTGCACTGCACAGTTATATTTCTTTCTCCCTGTTCTTTCTTTAATGTGAAATGCTGTTTGAATTTCCAAGATAGAAACCATTCCTGCCCTGGCTCTGTTGTTCCGGTTCCGGCTCCATCTCTACCTCTATCAGTGATCACGCAAATAGCTCATTTTTTCATTTCCATATCGGGTTTCTGGGAAATGCATGCAGTTGCCTTAATTTAGTCAGAGAGTGAATAAACTCGTGAAACAGAAGTTATAAAGTATCGTCATGTAATCCATTGATTTCAACAATGTAACTGTATTCTAAATACCAACTATTTAAATTGTAACTGTGACGGAGTACAGTTACTCTTAATTTGTATTCTGAATACGTAATACGTGTATTCCGTTACTCCCCAACACTGTCAATGAGGAAAGATAAAAACTCACCCTTGACCGGTTCTTCAGCTCAGTGATGAGTGCTTGATCCTCAGCTGTCTTTTCAGTCTCGTCTTTGCAGGCCAAATGTGCTTGTTGTTCAGTGTGATCATTGTAACAGCAAACATACCAGTCTCCATCGATGAGAACGGCTACGACCCACAACGTACCAACCAAAGCTGCCTTGACAATTCGAACCGAGCTAAATATACAGTAACAATTATTCCATGCGTGTTTCCAGGCTGTCTGAAAGGGTTTGTCCATCCAGAGCATTAAGACAAATATTAAACATGCTGGAATAACCATGTATAGCCAGCAGTCTGTGAGTTGTTTTTTGCAAGTGCAAGCCAAATCCTTGTTAAGCAGAACATGGTAGGAGAAAATCACAATGAATGTGCTATAGATACAGGCTGCTTGAGAGACATGGCTAGCAAATTGCTTCAGTGCTGCTCGAAAGCTCTCCATGTTCGTCGGAAGATTTGATTCTGCTAAAACCTGCAGACATCTGCACATGTACTACCGTACAACAGGAAACCAAGGATTTCCTTAGCACACACACACACACACACACACACACACACACACACACACACACACACACACACAGACACTTTGCAGCAGCAAACAGTCATGTGGTTACAGCTTCATGACTCAGCATTTACTCTCTCTCACTGTGTTAGTTACGGTGCGCTATAAATACTGACAAAGTGCCAAAAGTAACCCTCATTCCCCTGGATCAAAATTTAAAATATTATAACGTTTTGGTCGTCGCTGTTCCCGTAGTTTTGTCACTTTTTTCCGATGTTTTTGTCTGTTTTTTGAAGCTTTTTCTGACATTTTTTGTGACTTTTTTTTCAACATTCTGTTATAATTTTTTTTTCAAATGCTATGAAATTTTATAAAACACCCAAATTCAATGAAAGTAGTGACCTGATCATTCATTGTACTTGTGAAGAACGTTGTAGGGAACCATCCACGTTACTTTTTTTGACAATTTTGTTGAAAAAAAAAAAAATAATTTCTTCGCCTAAAGGAGACTTTTGCGTCAGTACAATTACGGCAATCCCAGAAGTGGAAGGTTGTGGATATACACTAAAGGTATTTAAACAGGCTGTACTCAAAATACTGAAAAGACAGTGGGCTGGCATTGTCTCCACACGGCTCTCACAGACCGTTCCCCAACTCGTCAAATATCAACATTTTGTCACAGCCCTCGCCGTCTGATACCGACGCTCACGGCGCTCACATGCACTACCATGCACGTGTGGCCGGCTATCAGAGAAGCTCAGAGGGAGTGTGACTTCATTTTTTAAGCAGGACGCTATTACTTAACTCCACCATATATTTCCGTAAAGCACCTTTAAGTTAAGCCTACTACACACCGAGCCGATAATCGGCCGTCTGATAGTCTGGCGAGGTCGGTGACTCGAGTCTGTTCGGTGTGTTCCGTGCCGTCGTCCGTCCGAGGGGCCGTCGGCCTTCATTTTGGCTGATTTGACATGTATAATCGGCGGGGGCGGGCACTGCCGGCAGTCAGACTCAATGACCAATCTGATTGGAGTCTCTCAAAATCTGACGAAAATCTTTTAAACTGACCTTTGTTGATCTGAAATGAAGACAGATTCAGCAACTGCACGGCCTATTTCTCTCTTCAAATGTTTTCAGAAACACGTTTCGGTGAACTATTTTAGTCCAATATGAGATCGTATTCTGAATGAGGCGCCATTATGCTCGTATGTTAAATCCGGGAGCAGCCAGAACCACGTGACGCATTCGTCCAATCAGCTGCTGGTTTTCATTTTTGGGCGACAATCCAGATTACTGCCGCCTGCTGCTATGGAGACGTATTACGTCTCGTCTCTTCGGTGTTCTGAGGAACTTTTTGGACCAACTCGGGGAGACTGATCAGTCACACTGGCTTTACTGCCGACGGTCAGCTGTCTGGTTGGTGTGTAACGGCCTATAGCCTGACGAGCCAGCTCCACATCCAGATGTTTGGTCTGGGTCTGACCCACATCCAGATGTTAGGTCTGGGAACTCCCCATTGGCTGGGCTCAATCAGAGGGGCGGGATAAACGGTTGTCTTTCAAATTCCCTCTGCATGCAATAGGATAGCTCTCCAACCAATCAGAGCAACGCTAGCTGATAGATTCAACTTTAAACTCTGAACACGTCTTCCTTTTATAAGAATGACTTCAGAGCCGTTCTTTGTTCTTTTCTCAAAGAAAAGCTGAACTCCAAGTCTTCCAGAGTCGCGGCCAAAGCCGATTCCAAAGACCGCTGTTCACCAGCAGCAGCAGCCATAAGCCCCGCCCACCGACTCTATACACGATGTGATTGGCCTGACCAGAGTTTGGTTTTTCCAGCTCGCAAGCCAACGGAGAGTTGCTAGACGACCCTGGCTGCAAATTACATTTGCTGCCGCTAGGGTGGTCTAGATTTCTAGGCTACCTTTAAGTCCCCAAACACAAACATTTGTCTGGGCACGCTGAAGAAATTGCGGTGTGAGTGCTGTATGTTGAAAGGCTGATGCTACACTGGATCGCTGGCTTGAATGTGTAAGACATGGGTGTCAAACTCAACTTCACTAAGGGCCACACTGGAAATGAGGATCACACTAAGGGCCAGACATGTTGAGCTTTCTCCCATACAGTTTGGTCGACATAAAACCCTAAAAACATCAATCAAAAAAGTTTCTTAGCTATCGTAGAATTTAGCAAGTCATGAAAAACAAACATTTTTAAAAGCAGCTGCCACCCAGCCGACTCACCCCAGCCTGTTTCACAGCCTGAATGTTAAAAAACTCTCTGCTTCTGGGGGAATTCTGACTGTCCGTCCACACCGCCGCCGACTTGATCTTCTAAAGATACAGGAAGTCATTCATTTTCAATGGAAGCTGCTTCTCTCAGCTGCAAGGAGCGGAAAATCTGTCGGCGTCACGTTTTGGGCGTTTTGAGCGACCAGAGCGTCAATCAGGAAGTTGAAAGTAGGTCAACTTTATGGTAATGAGCTATGATGCTGTTCAGCGGCAACCAATCAGAATATAGACGTCCTTCACGCTGGCTGATCCCAGAGAAACATACGATGTAAACTTTGGTTCCTACCAAAACATTAGTTCAGAGAAAAAGGAGGAGAAGCTCATCATGGCCGTTGCTGGGTTCCCTATCATTTATGATATTTGCGTATAGGGACCAGTTAACGTTACCTGCCGGTCACATGGTCTCTAAACAGTCCGCTCACGGTGAAGTCCTGCACGGATCAACAGCTGGCGGCTGCTCCCTCTGCCTGCACGCTGCTGCGGTTCAGCGGCTAACGAGCGAGCTAACTGCTAACAGACACCGCTGCGACCAACAACCAATACACATTCTGTCATTATATATGTCATTTATAAAAGGTTTCTAGTGTCAGTGTATTGGCCGTGCAGTGGCTGCTTGATCTTTTTCCATGATGAACATAGAATGCTGCTACGTCAGAGCGGCAAAAGCCTCAAACAGCTTCCCCGGACTTTCTGACCAGCGTCCTTGACCGGGCGGCCAGAGCTTCTTTGCAGCTCAAGTCGGCGGCGGTGTGGACGGACAGTGACTCTCAAAGTCGGCAAATCTGTCAAATTCTGCACGGCAGTGTCGCATAATTACAGTATGAGAAACAGTTTCCTCATTTTTTTGGTGTGGTGCACAACTAGTCTATTCAGGAAATATTTATTCATAATTCAAATTGAAAGTCCAAAGAGAAAACGAAGCGAGATCAACTTAAAAATATTATTATTTTTTTGTTAATTTTCCATTTGGCTTTTCCATTTGGATTTAATATTTGGCTTTTGAATTTCAGTTTAACATTGGCTTTTCATTTGGGCTTGACACATGTCAATGTAAAGGAGGGGGGAGGAGGCATGGCCCAAAGGCTGGTGGGGGAGTCTGAAAATAAAGGGGTGCAGAGGCCCCTTCTGACCAGCAGGGGCAGCTGACTGCTGGGGAGCTCACTGTTGAGGAGCATCTGTCTGCAGCTTGGCCACCAGGCTGGCTTAGCCTCTTATTTCACATGATAGAAACTGATGATGTAGGCTAAACACAAACCACCTTTCATGCAACAACAGTGAAGTTTTCATGTAGTTACTATAATTGGGCCCGTGTTAGTGAGGACTAGATCAGGACTGGATTTAAAGCTGATTCTGGTTTCCAACTTCGCCCCAGGTGTGTCTGTTAAAACACGGACGGAGACAACTTCTCTCTTCTGATGTTTTAATTAATTAAGCAACAGTACAAACATGGGTGTGGGTAGCTCTGCTACGTGTGTTTGTGTGTTGTCAGATCTCGAGGACACACACACACACACACACACACACACACACACACACACACACACACACACACACACACAATCTCAACCGGGTAGTCATCGTCCGAACTGCGACCTCTCCTTTTCTTTCTCTCACTTTTGTACAGCCTGTGTACTTTTTCGTTCATTTGATTTCCGATTTTGAAACGATATCCAAATTTGAAAAATGGGTCATTTTAAACCTTGTTAATATTGATGACAATGTGTTCAAACGGAAAACGTGTGTGAAATAGCAGATGGAAATTATAAAAAAGCAATCGATTCTATAATCTAGATCGGGAGTTTGCCGTAGCAGCAGCAGCAAACAACTGGAAACTTTTTACAATTTTTGTCTGCTATTTCACCACTAAATTCACTATTGAGACTTTTTTATGCGAGCAATTAACTGTGTAGAGTTTGAATATGGGCAGTTTTACAAAGATTGATGGCCAACTGCACATTTTCTCCGATGTTGTCAGAAGCTCCAGTCTGACGGGACAGCCAGCTGGTGGCGGCCGGGATCGCCTCCCTGCTGGCCGGCCAGTGATGCTCACAGACACCGCTGTCAGCTGGAAGTCTCTCAATAGAATCATGGACAAGTTTATTTCCTGAAATATGGCTCGTTTTCCGTTTGAACACATTGTCATCAATATTAACAAGGTTTAAAATGACCCATTTTTCAAATTTGGATATCGTTTCAAAATCGGAAAAGGCCGTCAATCAGGAGTGATCGTTGTGAGTACGTGTCGGAGAATAGCGCGGACACGCACCTCACACTGACGCACCACCCGGAGAAAAAAGTGAGGGAAAGAAAAAGGAGAGGTCGCAGTTCGGACGATGACTACCCGGTTGAGATTGTGTGTGTGTGTGTGTGTGTGTGTGTGTGTGTGTGTGTGTGTGTGTCCTCGAGATCTGACAACACACAAACACACGTAGCAGAGCTACCCACACCCATGTTTGTACTGTTGCTTAATTAAATAAAACATCAGAAGAGAGAAGTTGTCTCCGTCCATGTTTTAAACAGACACACCTGGGGCGAAGTTGGAAACCAGAATCAGCTTTAAATCCAGTCCTAATCTAGTCCTCGCTAACACGGGCCCAATTATAGTAACTACATGAAAACTTCACTGTTGTTGCATGAAATGTGGTTTGTGTTTAGCCTACATCATCAGTTTCTATCATGTGAAATAAGAGGATAAGCCAGCCTGGTGGCCAAGCTGCAGACAGATGCTCCTCAACAGTGAGCTCCCCAGCAGTCAGCTCCCCCTGCTGGTCAGAAGGGGCCTCTGCACCCCTTTATTTTCAGACCCCCCCCACCAGGCTTTGGGCCACGCCTCCTCATTTACATTGACATGTGTCAAGCCCAAATGAAAAGCCAATGTTAAATTGAAATTCAAAAGCCAAATATTAAATCCAAATGGAAAAGCCAAATGGAAAAAAAAAAAAAATAATATTTTTAATTTGATCTCGCTTCGTTTTCTCTTTGGACTTTCAATTTCTCTTTGGACTTTCAATTTGAATTATAAATAAATATTTCCTCCATACTAGTCAGGCCAAAATTTGCTGTGAAGCTAAATTGATATGCGGGCTTTGCGAGTTTGACACATGTGGTGTAAGAAGAAGGTAAAGTAGTAGCAATAGTTTTAAAAAATAATCACAACTAGATATTCCCTCATGTCGTGCAGCCCTAGCCTGCACATTAACATGCAGTTAGAGTTTGTTCAGTCAGACACACAGTTCTCCTGCAGACACGCAGACGCAGACAGACAGGTGTGTTTGTTTCTGTCTTTGGTTGCTCAACCTTTGATCCTCTCGCTGCTCCATCGCTGAGATATTGATAAGTCTGCTCCCTGCAGGAGACATTACTGCTGACTCTGAGGTGTGTGTGTGTGTGTGTGTGTGTGTGTGTGTGTGTGTGTGTGTATGTGTGTGTGTGAGCGTGTCTGTGTGTGTGTGTGTGTGTGTGTGTGTGTGTGTGTGTGTGTGCTCAGACACACACACACACACACACAACATTAAAACATGTAATATTTGTTTGTTATGATTGCGCAGTCCCACAATATTGCAATTAGTGGGTTGGGGGGGGCATAGTCCCAAGTATGGGACACACACACACACGCACGTGCACACACACACACACACACACACACACACACACACACACATATATATACACACGCACGCACACACAGCTTGTTGCTGGGTGTGTGTGGAATTCGGCTGAGTCAGCAGATACTGATTTGCGTTTCAGGGTGTGTCTGTGAACATGAACTTAACCGCCCACACTCTTTCTCTCTCTCTAACACACACACACACACACACACACACACACACACACACACACACACACCCTGTTGCCTGTGGAGACCTGTTAGATGCTTTGCCTAAGAATCTGAAATGCTGATCGTATCTTTCAGGCAGAAACAGATTTCTGATTATTACTGATAATTAGTTAGTTAAATAAAATCTGATTTAGTTCAAACTGTTGATCAGAACTATGTTTAAAGATGTCCACGTAAATGATTTAAACAAACGTTTGCCAGCCAATCAGTAACCAGTGTTATCTGTGGTGTAAGATAAGATCAAAGTTTATTCCCTCCCCCCCGAGGGAAGAGTGCAGAAAGACTGAGATAACATGAAGTATTCATACATATATCTCTGTAACTGGTATGTACTCCACGTATTTATTACAGTCAGCAGCACGTTGACTGCTGCTGTGGTCCAGTATTTCCTCTCCTTTATCTCCCTCCATCTCTCCACCATGTG
>NC_050184.1:38957181-38959681 GCF_008315115.2 Sander lucioperca
AAGCTGCCCAGTACTACCACAGTCTGATCTGACCACATTCATACCTGGAAGCTGCCCAGTACTACCACAGTCTGATCTGATCACATTCATACCTGGAAGCTGCCCAGTACTACCACAGTCTGATCTGACCACATTCATACCTGGAAGCTGCCCAGTACTACCACAGTCTGATCTGATCACATTCATACCTGGAAGCTGCCCAGTACTACCACAGTCTGATCTGATCACATTCATACCTGGAAGCTGCCTAGTACTACCACAGTCTGATCTGCTGCCACTGAGCAGCTCCACTGGAGCCGTTGGAGGTTAAGGGCCTTGCTCAAGGGCACAAGCGCTGCTCTTTCACTTTCCCCACCCAGATTTTTATCCTGTCGGTCTGGGGATTGAACCGACGACCTCCCGGTCACAAGCTTGCGTCTCTTACCTTTAGGCCACAACTGTCTAGTTTTGGTAGACATAGTGTATTGTGTTAGTGTATTATTGTATTTTGAAAATCAGTGTTGGAGTTTAGTTTACAATGTGTGATTTTGAGAATGAAATTAACTGTTTTGCCAATTGTGTGTTGTAGGTGTGTTGGTGCGTTAAGAGTTTAGGAAAGTATTGTTTAGGAAAAGTATTGAAAAAATGGTCATAGCGATCGTAAAAAACCGTAATGTGCCTTCTCTGATCAGTAATACTATCTGTGAGTATTTCGTACAACTGCTGAAAAAACTTGTGTAAGTTTATCAGAGCTGGTAGGGCAACTCAAAGGTCCGACGTGTGGAAATAATCCGACATGTTTGTTGTTATTTTCCTGTACGCGACGAGAGACACCGTGAGCATTTTTAAGATTTCCACTCTGGAGGATGGTTTCACTTTTTTGTGTTTTTAAGCCCCAAGAACGCCGTCGCCGTCTAAACGAAAGGCCCATCTGACAAAATATTTTGTCGTTTTCACCCGCGAGCATATTCGTGTAAACAGGGCCTTAGTCTTTGCAGCCTCCCCCTCTCCCCCTCTCCCTCTCCCTCCCCCTCTTCCTCTCCATCTTCCCCTCCTCCTCTCCCTCTCCCTCTCCCTCTCCCTCTCCCTCTTCCTCTCCCTCTCCTCTCCCCCTCTCCCTCCCCCTCCCCCTCTCCCTCTCCCTCTCCCTCTCCTCTCCCTCTCCTCCTCCTCTCCCTCCCCCTCTTCCTCTCCGTCTTCCTCTCCCTCTCCCCCTCTCTGGGAGGTCAGAGGGTTGACAGATAGCATCCATCTTCTTGCGCCTGTTTTCTCTTCATCACCTCTGATGGCAGGGTGTGTTGTTCACGGGCACATTGCTGAGTGACAGGTCGTATCTCACACACACACACACACACACACACACACACACACACACACACACACACACTTCTATTCTCGATTCACTGTATGTATTCTCTCAACCCCTAAACTTCACGTTAAGACATTGAAATCGATGTGATCATCGCTTTAACACAAGGACGAACAAGGATTTTCTCTCTCACTCACACACACATACATACACATACATACACATACGCACACAGAAACACACACACAAACACGCACACACAGACACACACACGCATGCACACACGCACACACACACACACATGCACACACAAACACGCGTATGCACGCACACACACACACACACACACACACAGATACACACATGCACACACAAACACGCGTATGCACGCACACACACACACACACACACACACAGATACACACATGCACACACAAACACGCGTATGCACACACACACACACACACACACAGACACACACACACACACACGAGTTAGATAACAGAGATGAATGCAGCTGTCTCCGTTCGGCGCTGTAGTTACGTCGAGCTCTGCAGGTTGACGGATGAACAAACATTAAAGAAATAAAAACTCAAACTCATTAGAGCCGAATATAAACGGTCTCCCGGTTCATCAGAAACACGTTTCTCCTGTCAGCAGGCTCTGGGTTTGATCCCTTTCGCCTTCGGGACGCCCGGTTACTGGAACACAGTCTGGATCCTTTCAGTCAGAAGGATTCAGAACAAATTTCTTGGCAACAAATTTTGGGATAATAATCCACCTGCAGCGAGAACAATCACAGAGCTCCGTCATGTCTTCATCCTCCAGCTGGTGTTTGTTAGCGTGATGTTGGAACTACTTTCATTAAATAATTCAATTATCCTAATAATAAATACTGTTTCTAATAAGACACATGTTTACTTCAACCAAGCAGTTCCTGGAACTCAGCTTTGACAAACTTAGTAACCTCACTTTTCCAGAAACTGACTGACACTTTTAAAGGGTAACTACCATTTTTTCCATCCTGGAGCCTATGTTCCTATGTTTCTGTGTCTGAGTGACTGATGGGAACAACAATCTTTGACATTGGTCCAGTATTACAGTTTTTCACAATCCCTATGACAATTTTTTCAATACTTTTAACAACTTTCCTAAACTCTTAACGCACCAACACACCTACAACACACGATTGGTAAAACAGTTAATTTCATG
>NC_050184.1:38967181-38979681 GCF_008315115.2 Sander lucioperca
GCAAATGCACTTCCGAATGCGTCTCTGTCCCCAGCACATTTCAAACCAAACTGACGCCCGTGGTCTGAAGCGACGAAAAAAGGCATCCTTCAGCGTGTTTGTAGAACGTACCGGGGAGAGCAGCAGCTACGGGGTTTAGAGAGGAGTATGTTAGGGAGGTTGGTTGGGGGGGTGGATGGGTCAAACACAGGACTTTCAGCCAGGAGACCGGGGATCGGGTCCTGCGTGGCACGTTTCTAAAGTCCCTTTCTTCCTTAACCGTCCCGTTATTCCCACGTGTCACGGAAACGTAAGCCCACCCACAAGCAGCAGACTTTTTTCTTTCTCCCTTATCTGCCGAGTGGCGCCCGTGCCCGCTCGCGGTGTGAAGCGTGTGTCCGCGCTATTCCCTGACATGCCCTCTACTATCACAGCTGATAGACGGCTTTTTGTACACACTCCGAAAAGGACGTAAAGATATCACCCTATCGTAAATGTAGGCTACTTTTAAAATGCCATATTTACCCTCTGGGCTCACCAAAACGGACGTAAAGACATATTAACCATTCACTGACTGCACGTGATCGCTAGTAAACATATTACACTTGCTCTGCTAGTCTATCGTTCAGGACCAGACCCTGTAGCCTGGTGGGGGGGGAGTCTGCCCTTTCTAACTCCTCCTGTGTGTGTGTGTGTGTGTGTGTGTGTGTGTGTGTGTCCAGGCCTCTTGGACACCATCTGAGAGAGGTTTCTCCTGTGCAGGACATCCCATAAGTCAGGAGAGGTGTAGTATCTCGCCAGAGAAGCAAATATGGTCATTTTTCTGCAAAAGAACTGCTAAAGTTTGAAGCTGATTTGCATACCAACTCAACAACATTTATTTTGTTGTTGCTTGTTAATAGTGTAACTGTTATTTGTTAAATTATTGTAGTTATGTGTTAGGTGACTTAGGTTTACTTATTATATATTTAAGTACTTTAAAACGTCAATATATTGTTAAATTTAAATAATTTTCAATTTTAAAAAAACTCCATAAAAGAGCCTTTCTTTTAATGTCATTTTTCAGTTTTTCAAGAACCGGTTTAGGAATCGGAATTGTAAAAATCCAAACGGTACCTGACCCTAGTTCTTCCTGCGAGTCACAGAACCGTACGCCCACCCACGAGCTTTTCCTTAACATAACTGCGTCAAAAAGGATGGCAATAGTCCCGACCAATCACGTTTACTTATAGCGCTAAAGGAGACTTTTAGCGTCAATAAGAACGACAAAGGCACCTGACCAAGCGTCCGTATTTTACCAGATGTGAGCGAGAATCTGTTGCAAAAGATGGTTGCTCGGCATCATGTTTTCTTCTCTCCTCTGTGACTCGCAGCCTCTCCACATGTCATTTATAATCACTGATTAAACTCTATAGATTCCCACAGAAGTAATATAACTGTGTGAAGACAAATGACTCATTCACACTCAGAATAGAAATCAGATCCACATACAGACGCCTGAGAGGGCTGACTCACTGTGGAGGGATGGAAAGTGAAAAATAAAACTCAAAATGAATAGTTTTCAGGACATTTTCTTTCTTCTGTGTGTGAACTCATAGAACAATGTCATCAGTGCTGTATTCAAGACAACCTTTGTTAAAGGAACACGCTGACTTATCGGGACTTTGTCTTATTCCCCGTATCCCCCAGAGTTAGATAAGTCCATACATACCCGGTCTCACTCCGAACTCGTAAAATAAGGACGTTTGGACAGTGGCTGTCAGCGTCTGATGCAACAAAAAAGGCGTCTTTCAGCGTGTTTGTGTAACGCCCCGGGGAGAGCAGCAGTTAGAGAGGATTTAGAGAGTAGTATGTAAGAAGGTTGGTTGGGGGGGTTGATGGGTCAAACACAGGACTTTCACACAGGAGAGAGGGGTTTACGTCCAGCTTGGCATGCTTGCTATAGTCACTTTTTTCTTTCCTCCCGCGTGTCACAGAACCGTACGCCCACCCACGACCTTTTCCTAAACATAACTGCGTCAAAAGGGACGTCAATAGTCCCGACCAAGAGCGTTTACTTATAGCGCTAAAGGAGACTTTTAGCGTCAATAAGAACAACAAAGGCACCTGACCAAGCGTCCATATTTTAGGAGATGGGAGCAAGAATGTGTTGGTCTGACGCACCCACCGCTAGCCTAGCTTAGCACAGATCCTGGAGGTAACTGGCTCCATCTAGCCTAGCTTAGCACAGATCCTGGAGGTAACTGGCTCCATCTAGTCTACTGCTCCCAATAAGTGACAAAATAACGCCAACATGTTCCTATTTACATGTTGTGATTTGTTAGCCTGGATGCCAGCCGAACGTCTGGAAAAATCTGTATATAAAGAGTTTTAGACCGTGCCTTAGGCTAACCAGACGCTACGTGACTCATAAACATACAACGTATCATTTTGAGTAAAAAAACGAACAGAAAATCCCCAAAAAGTCAAAGGTACAAGACTGTGTACCTATCGTCATCTCAGAGTGAAGGAACTACTCATCCCATAATCCACCGCGCACCACTGAACAAAGGAAGCTAACGTTAGTTTAGCTAACAGCTAATTCGGCTAACCGCTAGCTGAGACAGCGTGTAATAACTTTAAAAGACCCTCAAAATAAACCTGAAAATAACCGTTAACATATATAACGGCTGTTACGTCAGCTGTGGACGGCTTTACCCAGTGATAAGTTTGAGTTAATGTTATTTTAGACTGAATCAAGCTGTCAGCTAGCGGTTAGCCGAATTAGCTGTTAGCTAAACTAACGTTAGCTTCCCAGCGGAGGCCCCCCCCCCCCCCCTCCTCACCAGCATGAGTTCCACCAATCAGAGGCATCACTGTGGGATTGTGGGATTGTTCAGGATTGTGGGTAATGAAGTACTTATCCAAGACATCGCGAATAAAAGACATTTCTCTCTAAACAAAGGTAGTGCCCCATGATTTGTGGCGTCTATATGAGCATATACAATCTCTGAGTCATGTCGTAGCTGGTTTTAAGTCTACCATCGACGGTTACCATTTTATGGCTTATACTCCAAATGTCAATGGAGAAATTGCATTATATTTTTACTTCCAGAACCCGCTGTGGGCGGGACTGTTGAGCTCTATTCTGACTAGAATCTGAGTATGACCATGTCAGGCTAGTGATTTGTAGAGTCACAGCGTGTACAAATAACAAGGTCACATGACACACAGCCATCTTCTAACCGTAAACATACTGGGAACTATATTCTCAGAAGGTGAAGCACTGCTACTTCTGCTCCTTGGGTGGAGGGATTTGCTGGGCTTCTACGGTGCTGCAAGCAAATCCCTCCGCCCAAGTAGCAGAAGTAAATGTAGTTCTGTAATTTTGGTTTATCCGACCCTTTAAATGTGTCTGTTATCAAATGTTCACAGTCAGAGCCTGAAGGTCAGCTCATGATCTCATTGGTCCTCCAGGACTGATGTCATCGTGGTGTCGGCGCTCACTGCTCGACGCCTTGTGACATCATTTCTTGCAAACCCTTAGGAATCTTTAGTGTGTGTGTGTGTGTGTGTGTGTGTGTGTGTGTGGGTGTGTGTGTGTGTCTCTCTCTGTGTGTGCGTGTCTGTGTGTGTGTGTGTGTGTGTGTGTGTGTGTGTGTGTCTGTGCATGCGCGCACATGTGTGTGTGTGTGTGTGTGTGTGTGTGTGTGTGTGTGTGTGTGTGTCACTGTGTGTGTGTGTGTGTGTGTGTGTGTGTGTGTGCGTGTGTGTGTGTGTGTGTCACTGTGTGTCACTGTGTGTGTGTGTGTGTGTGTGTGTGTGTGTGTGTGCGTGTGTGCGTGCATGAGCACTCTATTAATCATGTTCACTCTGACAGTAAGTGTTGTTCAGGTTGAGAAATGAATTACCCTACAGGGCGGATATCACACCCATTCATCACACACACACACACACACACACACACACACACACACACACGTCTGTCTGCAGTGTTTTCCTGTCATTGTGTTGCGGCAGTAGCAGCAGCTCTGCAGCGAGACCATAAAACATCTTTCTCCTGCCGGACCTCCAGTTCTCTGCATCTGAGACCCTGAAACAGACACGAAACTCAGCGCTGCAGAGCAACTACCAATTATTTTCATAGTTAATTCATGTGTGAATTATCTTCTGGATGAATGAATGAGTTGTCTGGTCCCTAAAATGTGGATCAGTGTTTCCCAAAAAAGCCCAAGACGACGTCCTCACATGTCTTGTGTTGTTCACAACTCAAAAATATTGAGATTCCTGTCTTAAAGGAGAGAAGAAACTAGAAAATATTCACATTTAACACGCTGACATCACACAAGTTTGACTGTTTTTACATTAAAAAATGACATAAACCGATTAATCGATTACCAAATAGCACAAAAACAATACAAATTTTCCTGCAGGATCACGTCAGTACGATCAGTTCTGTGATGAAGATCAACAGAAGGGTGGCCGGGTTGGCTCGGTGGGTGGAGCGGGCGCGCGTGTGCTTGGAGGTTTATGCCTCGACGCAGGGGTCCGGGTTTCGTGTCCGACCTGTGACGATTTCCTGCATGTCTTCCCCCTCTCTCTCTCTCTCTCTCTCCTTTCTCACCTAGCTGTCCTGTCAAATAAAGGCGGAAAATCCCCCCCAAAAAAATAATCAACATAAGTGTTTTCTCCCGGTTTGTAGACGTGCCCATGTTTAGCGGACTTTAGGGGTCCTCCTAGCCTAGAAATCTAGACCCACCCATAGCGGCAGCAAATGTAATTTGCAGCCAGGGTCGTCTAGCAACTCTCCGTTGGCTTGCGAGCTGGAGAAACCAAACTCTGGTCAGGCCAATCACATCGTGTATAGAGGCGGTGGGCGGGGCTTATGGCTGCTGCTGCTGGTGAACAGCGGTCTTTGGATTCGGCTTTGGCCGCGACTCTGGAAGAATTTAAAGAGTTTAAAGTTGAATCTATCAACTAGCGTTGCTCTGATTGGTTGTAGAGCTATCCTATTGCGTGCAGAGGGAATCTGAAAGACAACCGTTTATCCCGCCCCTCGGATTGAGCCCAGCCAATGGGGAGTTCCCAGACCCAACATCTGGATGTGGGGCTGACTTGTCAGGCTAGGGTCCTCCTTCAAGAAAATGTGCTGTTTTTCAATTATAAAAAAAGTGCAATTTCACATAATTTTGCACCATAATTATCACCAAATCTGCGTCTTAAACGTTGGAAAAGCTAGAGCAGATAATACATAAATAAACAAACTCTGAAAAAGCCTAAAGACAAAACTTGCTGAAGACGTTGACCCGGCTACGACTACAATCATTACATCTGATAAAAGTCTTTTAGATAGTTGTGAGTCTCACATTGATTTTGAATTCATTCGTTTTAGGCGGTGCCAAAAACCTCTTCACCTGAGGCTCCATCTCCAGCGCTACGTTTTGGTTTTTAAGCGTTTTGAGCCCAAAGTGATTAAGACCTGCGCCAGGTGCGAGATAGGACCCCAAAACTACTGAGTTAAGTTGATAAAAAGATGGAGGTTTGGGTTCAAATCAGGCGTGACATCACTTCCTGAAGGTTCCCACGTGACGCAGAACGTGACGTCGCTCTGTTTGTTCCATAAAGAGAGAGAGGACTAACGCTACGCAAGTCTACCGTTATATTGGTTGGCCCTCTTATGAACATCATGCACAAAAATAGATATTCAAATATATTCGAACAACGAATATTCAAATGTTGTTTTAGGCCATTTTTGACAGCCGTAATCACACCTCCTTCACTCTGCAGATCCATTAGGCTTTATTCACATTATTTACAGACATAGTCGGTGCTTTTGTTCCATCTTGCTGTCAGGATGTGTCTGCAGAGGGCGAGCGCTGTAAACAACGCAAAGCTCTGCCGATGGACCTGATTCAGGAGCTGTGTGGACTGAAGGCGACAGCAGTGATTTTTACAGACTGCTGTGCTGTTAGAGGCCGGACTGCAGGGCCATTTGTCTCTGTGTCGATGGTATTGACAGCCTTGGGCCCGCTGGGAGCCTTAAGAGAACATCAACACTCTGCAGTAAACAGGATTTATGTCCAAGTTGTGTTTTCTAACTTAACTGAAAAGCTGAAATATCGAATCTCGACCTGTTCTGTTATTTATTCTCTTTAAGTCAGTCGGCGTCTCTCAGTTGTGTTGCTGAATGTATTTTTTTATTCTGATTGCAAACATACTGAATCCAGAGTATATCTACAGGGAAATTACAGGAATATACTTTCAGGTTTCCAGATTATCTGTGACTGAAATCTTTGCAGCAGCTTTTCCTGCCAGCGGTCCACATTGGTTTCTTTCGTCTGTGACGATTCACTTCAATTTCTCAGGACACTTTACAGATAGAGTCTAGTCTCACGTAGCCAGACCTTCCTCCACAGCTCTGCAGAGGAGGGTCTGACTAGTCCACACAGCATTCCTGGATGGGAGGAAAACGTGCTCTGGTATTTTGGCATTTCTTTAATCCAATCATAATCATCGTGGGCGGTGCTAAGCTCCGGACGGAGCCACAGGTGCCTCTGCTAAATAGTCTCAGGAAGGAACTTGTTTTATACGACTTGTTGTATGTAAGTTTTCGTACGATATCATACGACTTGCTGTCCGTAAGTTTTCGTAGGATATCATACAAACCCGCTCATGAGAATGCATTGCTGGACGTCACATCCTGCAGCGTTTATGTTTCCTCCAACGTTAAACTTTCTGTGTTTCTGTCTCTATAGCCTCTTTCCGACCGGAGGGATTTTTGCAGTTCCTACAACCCTCTTTTTCTCGTGTTCTGACTGGACCAATTTCAGGATTATTAAGTTCCTCTGACCGCAGTTCCTGCAACTCTTTCAGCTCCTACTCAGGGTAGGGTCTTTTCCCTTTCCCCTTAGTGACCTAGCAACGTCTGAAACACAAACAGTACATATTCTTCACTGTCTGTTGCAAGTCACCTACGTATGCTAACTCATAAGACAACCATCACGCATTCAACCAGCTAATTATTAATGCTAATTAAACTTACCCGTCGTTTCGTTTGCCTGTTGCGCTCTGCTCTTCTATCAAAGTCAAAGTCAAAGTATCTTTATTAGTCTCGGGAGAAATTTGTTTTGGACACAGAGAGAAATTGCTGCAAGAGTTACAACAGAGACACGTAACAAACAGGGTTAAAACAGTTAGAAGACAAATGTACATTGAACATCTAGGATACTCAAAGAGCTGTGCAAATTACAAATATTCTATCTTCTTCCATTATATTAATTAGGATCATATTACGCTGGAGCCTTCGTCTTCTGTGTTTCTCCGTTAAGTACTCCAGCCTAGTCTTTAAACACCACCGTTTGAACTCTGTTATGAGGATCCCGGCACAAGAGGAACATAGCAATGGCCTCCTCCATGCTGGTTTGTTGTTGTATGTGGCGCTAAAGTCAAATGACGACGCTATAAAGACCGTTGCCGTGCTTGCGTCCAACAGGTTCTCACACCCATCTCGTAAAATATGGACGCTTGGTCAGGTGCCTTTGTCGTTCTTATTGACGCTAAAAGTCTCCTTTAGCGCTATAAGTAAACGCGCTTGGTCGGGACTATTGCCGTCCCTTTTGGCGCAGTTATGTTAAGGAAAAGGTTGTGGTTGGACTTACGGTTCTGTGACACGCGGGAAGAACGGGTCGGAAAGAAAGAAGCGACTATAGCCAGCGTGACCAGCAGGACGTGAACCCCGCTCTCCTGGTGAAAGTCCTGTGTTTGACCCATACACCCCCCCAACCAACCTCCTTACATACTACTCTCTAAATCAGGGGTCACCAACACGGTGCCCGCGGCCACCAGGTAGCCCCCAAGGACTACATGAGTAGCCCTCAGGCCTGTTCTAAAAATGAAAATTGAATATTGACATTATCTGTTTCCCACCTTTTTAAGTCATTGTTTATAATTACTGTGAGAAATCATTAACGTGATCAGTGTCTTCACATAGATGTGTATCATTAATCATTAATAATCATATATAACTAAAGGCAAACTGAGCAAATTTGTTATTTCAGAAGAGTGTATCAAACTGGTAGCCCTTCGTATGACTCAGTACCCATGAAGTAGCTCTCAGTTTCTAAAAGGTTGGTGACCCCTGATGTAAATCCTCTCTAACTGCTGCTCTCCCCGGTGCGTTACACAAACACGCTGAAAGACGCCTTTTTCGTCGCATCAGACGCTG
The DNA here is from genome assembly GCF_008315115.2 of Sander lucioperca. Lineage (NCBI taxonomy): Eukaryota > Metazoa > Chordata > Actinopteri > Perciformes > Percidae > Sander > Sander lucioperca. The sequence continues at coordinate 38,975,364 of NC_050184.1, forward strand.
ACAGCCACTGTCCAAACGTCCTTATTTTACGAGTTCGGAATGAGAACGGGTTGTTGCGTCACTCCCTTACCCCTCCTACCAGTCCTTATGGCCACTTGGCCAGTGTGAATGCAAATGGAAAAACCAGTTTTGGGGGAGAGTAGTTAGTAGAACTGTTTAGAAGTGGACTGTTCCTATAACTACATTCCTGGAACTACTTGGTCAGAAAGAGGCTCATGTTGAATATAAACGTCACTCAGGTAGATGTCACGCAGAGGGGAACCTAATAAAGAATGCACAGCGATAGTTTCAACGTCCATTAGTTAAATGCAGGCGTGTCCGGTCCTGGTGTGTGTTCTTACGGACGTGTTTCTGTGTTACAGGAGGACAACTCAGCAGAGGAGCCGAGCTGTGGAGGAAACACACTGCTGAGTAAAGAACTGTAAGTCTGTCGTTGATTTAATGTGCTTCTTTTTTCTTCTGTAAACGCCTCGAGGCTGCAGCAGCTGGACAACTGCTTTCCCAGGATGCTTTACTGCTTTTGTCCGTGTGTGTGTGTGTGTGTGTGTGTGTGTGTGTGTGTGTGTGTGTGTGTGTGTGTGTGTGTGTGTGTGTGTGTGTGTGTGTGTGTGTGTGTGTGTGTGTGTTTAGTCACTTGGGCATATTTCCAGATGGCACCATTCCTCTACTGTCATGTTGGTTTAAACCATGCACACACACTCTCTATCTCTCTCACACACACACACACACACACACACACACACACACAGATAGATAGATACACACACACACACACACACACACACACACACACAGATAGATAGATACACACACACACACACACACACACACACACACACAGATAGATAGATACATACACACACACACACACACACACACACAGATATAGTCACACACACACACATGCACACGCACACATACATATACACACACACACACAGATATAGACACACACACACACATGCACACGCACACATACATATACACACACACACACTGATAGCTAGATACACACACACACACACAGTCACAGACGCACACACACACACACACAGAGATATACACACACACACACACACACACACACACACACACAGTCACAGACGCACACACACACAGAGAGATATACACACACACAGAGAGACACAGGTTTCTACTTGTTTACATGTGAAGCCCTTCATTACACTAACCGTCACCTGAACCTGATTCTGACCTAAACCCTAAAACTGAGTCTTCAGACCACAAAGAGTTTATCTAAATTCACTCAAATGTGTTCGGCTCTCATGTCTGTTTGGTAAATATGAAACTATACCGCCAGCAGCCATGTAGCCTAGTTTAACATACAGATTACAAGCAGGAAGAAACCCTTACCTCGTTACACCTTGTTTATTTATTCCATATAAAAACAGCATCAGTCTTTCCTGGCGTCTTTTCGTCACAACTCAGTCTCACTCCAGGCGCGTCAGAAACCGACGCTTGACCGGGAGCCTTTGGGGATGAGTTACTGACAAACTAGTCTCAATCCCAACGGTTGTGGGCGGGGCTAAGCTCCGGACGGAGCCACAGTGCCTCTGCTAAATAGTCTCGGGAAGGAACTTGTTTTGGTGGAACATGTGTGCGTTCAAAAGTAGTTTTACTCTATGTTCACACTTGGCGTCTTTTTTGACAAGAAAAAGTTGACTAGGGCGCTTTTGTAGTAAAAAAAAAATAAAAAGCTAGCAGCGTTTTTATTCCAAAAAGCAGCCGAGAGATAAATTTATATCAGATTTTATCCCCCTAACCCTAAAAAATGTTGTGGGAGGATAGGGCTTAAATTGAAGGGAAATGTAGGAACACAAGACCTCATTTTGAAAATGTCCTAGAAATGTGGGAACATAGAGTTGTGGGACCATAGGGCTGTGGGACCATAGGGCTGTGGGACCATAGGGCTGTGGGAACATAGGGCTGTGGGACCATTGGGCTGTGGGAACATAGGGCCGTGGGAACATAGGGCTGTGGGACCATAGGGCTGTGGGAACATAGGGCTGTGGGACCATAGGGCTGTAGGACCATAGGGCTGTAGGACCATAGGGCTGTAGGAACATAGCGCTGTGGGACCATTGGGCTGTGGGACCATTGGGCTGTGGGAACATAGGGCCGTGGGAACATAGGGCCGTGGGAACATAGGGCTGTGGGAACATTGGGTTGTGGGAACATTGGGTTGTGGGAACATAGGGCCGTGGGAACATAGGGCCGTGGGAACATAGGGCTGTGGGAACATTGGGTTGTGGGAACATTGGGTTGTGGGAACATAGGGCTGTGGGAACATAGGGCCGTGGGAACATAGGGCTGTGGGACCATTGGGCTGTAGGAACATTGGGTTGTGGGAACATAGGGCCTAATTTTAAGAAAAATCTTAGAAATGTGGGAACATAGGGCTGACTAAATTAAACCCGTTCAGAGTGTGAAGCTGAAATGTAGAAATATTTTGATGTTCAGGCACTCGGCGGCACTGTGAAGTGTGAAGACATGTCAGACTCTGGGCTCTGTCATGAAACAGCAGTCTGTTTACAGAGCAGAGCAGGTTTCTGCAGGAAACACTCACAGCAGGCAATTCCCGAATATTTCAATATTTCATTATGAACGTATAAAGCGAGCTCTTCTAAACACACTACGTAGAGCTGGGAACGCTGTCAACGAATGTCATTCCCCTAAAAAAAACGCTCCCAGACTTTGTTTTGTTCGAGCAGCAATTACAACCTATATTAATAACCATCTTCTTTTTATCAATTTAAAGCTTTAGTGCGTCACTTTTTGATATTAATAAATGTCCGTTACATTCGAGCCGTTACCAAATGAGTTGCTACAAAGCTAATTCAGACTATCAGCTCCACACAACTCTCTCTGGATTTCTCAGTATGGCTACGTTCAGAAGATTGTGGCGTCCGGTGACTTTCCCGCGCTGAAACTCGAGTGAAGATAATGAAGTCCATCATGTTTATATATTTACGTGCGTTATCACAGAAGGCTTGTATCATGTGGACGCGCCGACAGTGTTGTTGAGAGTTTTACCGGCAGATAAACACAGACCTCCGGGTACTGGAGACTTTCATCTGCATGTACGACAGAACAGAACATCTGCAGACTTTCCCTTAAGGCGCTGACACACCGAGCCGATAATCGGCCGTCTGACCATCTGGCGAGGTCGGTGACTCGAGTCTGGTCGGTGTGTTCCGTGCCGTCGTCCGTCCGAGGGGCCGTCGGCCTTCATTTTGGCCGATTTGACATGTATAATCGGCGGGGCGGGCACTGCCGGCAGTCGGACTCAAATGACCCATCCGATTGGTGGAGAGCTAACCAGGAAACGAGGAGCGGGATGAGCGTGACTAGAGTCTCTCAAAATCTGATGAAAATCTTTTAAACTGACCTTTGTTGATCTGAAATGAAGACAGATTCAGCAACTGCACGGCCTATTTCTCTCTTCAAATGTTTTCAGAAACACGTTTCGGTGAACTATTTTAGTCCAATATGAGATCGTATTCTGAACGAGCCGCCATGACAGTCTGGCTGTGAATTTCTGGAGAAACCAGACCCACATGACACGTTCGTCCAATCAGCTGCCGGTTTTCATTTTTGGGCGACAATCCAGATTAGCGCCGCCTGCTGTTATGGAGACGTATTACGTCTCGTCTCTTCGGTGTTCTGAGGAACTTTTTGGACCAACTCGGGGAGACTGATCAGTCACACTGGCTTTACTGCCGACGGTCGGCCGTCTGGTCGGTGTGTAAGCAGCTTTAGTTACCAGCTAACGTTAGCGGTTGCTAGCTAGCATGGTTACATTTTTCAAAACAAGTCTAGTTGTAGTCCTGCAATGTGTGATGCTGCAAGATTCCCATCTAGTGTTTTTAAGTCTTCACCCTCCGAAACCTAAACTCTCCACCTGCTGAAATCGTAAACCTCGGTGACTTTTGGAAGCACATTAACATGTAGTTCAAATTCACCGTTTAACTGGCCTGTGCGTTTGCACGGTGTTCATGGGAAAGGGAATAAGCAGACTTCTTGTTCAGCTGAAACTTAGCACCCGCCCCCCCCCTCTCTGTTCGCTCCATTTAACTGAAGCCACCAGCTACGTATTCATGGAGCTGGTGGCTTCAGTTAAATGATGAACAGCCAGGAGCTCTGCCAACAGCTCCATTACAATGAGCTCTCCACCTCCCGCCCGTTTTCTCTCCATCTCTTCCTCTCTCTCTCACTCCCAATCTCTCGCAAACTCAACCAGACCTCTCAGGTTTATTAAACGCACACACACACACACACACACACACACACACACACACAC
>NC_050184.1:38982181-39004681 GCF_008315115.2 Sander lucioperca
CAGAGGGCTTCACAGGGACGTTAAGCTTACTAAGCAGGTGATTAAAACAAAGTCAGACAGATAGAAACCAACAAAACAAAGACAGTAAACGTGGAGAGTAAAAATAATCTAAAGAAAACCAAAATGTGAGCTGTGTAAAAGGAGTGGTGGACTACAGAGAGGGGGTCGGAGGACAGTTCTTTGCTAACTTATATGAAAAGCAGTGTTTTCTCTACATAGAGGGTTTTCACCGACGTCACGTTCTGGGCGGTATCCTGATGCGCGGCCATATTGGAGGCACTCGGTGTAAACAGCTGAACGGAGTCATGAAGTATTGTGCACTTTGAATTAGGGCTGCAACTAACGATTATTATCACAGTCGATTAATCTGTCGATTATTTTCTCGATTAATCGATTAGTTGTTTGATCTATAAAAATGTCAAAACATGGTGAAAAATGTGGATCAGAGTTTCCCAAAGCCTAAGAGGACGTCCTCAAATGTCTCGTTTTGTCCAAAACTCAAAAGATATTCAGTTTACTGTCACAGAGTAGAGAAGAGACTAGAAGATATTCACATTTAACAAGCTGGAATCACAGAAATCTTAGTTTTTTTTTAATAAAAAAATGACTCAAACGATTAATCTTTTATCAAAATAGTTGCTGATTAATTTAATAGTTGACAACTAATCGATTAATCGATTCATTGTTGCACCTCTACATTGGATACTTTAAGTGAATGTAGCCATGTCTAAACAACAGAAAAGCTCATCAAAACGCGTCCAAGATGCAAAGGCATATAGGGAAGGACTTGGACCACAAGAAAAGGCGCGATATTTCGAGAAATTACGGTTTCCTGGCGGTGCAGATCCCTACGAGTCGGCTCCCTCTTTTGGATCCATGGCGACACGGTGATTCTTCCTTCAGTTGCATATCCAGATATAGTCAACTACCTGGCTTCACCGAGCCCATACACAGCAGAAGATTTTAAATCCTACAAAGGTGTGGAGGCTTAATAGCAGATGGTGTGTGTGGATGTCCAGATTTGCCCCTTGTAGATCCTGGTTGAGCTTTGCCAACTAAGCGCCTCCTTTCCTCTGATGACTTCTGGCATTCCTCTCTCTGGTTTTTAATAACTTTTGGAAGTCGATAATATTCCAAATGTTTTTCTCGGTCTGACCTATTGGTACTATTGGTACTTTGTTGTTGTTGTTGTTGTTGTTGTGATGCAGAGTACCTCCAATATGGCGACTTCTGGTCTGATGACGCGTCGTGAAAACCCTCCATTCATTTCTTAGCTGTCCGCCGCTAAAACACCGGACGTTCAAGCCAGAGAGCGGAGTTCACTTCCCGGGGAAAACAAAAAGGCTTTCACCCAGGAAATGTGTTTTCTATAAGATTATTTTTTGGGTCATTTTAGGCCTTTATTTGACAGGACAGCTGAAGACAAGAAAGGGGAGAAAGAGGGGGGGAATGACATGCAGCAAAGGACCGCAGGTCGGAGTTGGCTGCGTGGCGTGAGCGTGGTGGCTGCGTGGCGCGAGCGTGGTGGCTGCGTGGCGTGAGCGTGTCGGCTGCGTGGCGCGAGCGTGTCGGCTGCGTGGCATGTCCGTTTTTATTTGGGCTCCCATGGTAACAGGTTAGAGCGTGCACACTGCCTGCGTGACACGCACGTCTCACGAAAACACGTGCGTGCTAGAAATAGGACCAACGCCTATTTTTCACGCCACACGCCAGCGTGTTGGAAGCGTTTCCAGGCAACATAGAATATGAAAAGATGTTTATATTTCATTTAGACACAAATACATATTAATAAATGACATGTTGATGTTTGAGAGTCTCGAGGTTTTGATATAAATGTAATTTAAAAAAATAATAATAAATAATTATAGATTTTCAAATATTGCACCTGTCAATCCAGAAGGAAATATTCTGGAGCCTATTTAGCCGTCAATCCTGCTGACGTTGTCTTTGCTGTAATCAGATCAAAATATATTTATGTTTATGTTGATGAGAAACATCCATGTGTCCAGACCAGGCTAGCAGCAGCAGCGCCGCGTCAGACACCTTTCTGGTGGAAAGACGTAGAAAACGCCACGCTCACACTCACGCCACGCAGCCAGTGTGTAGCCAGCGTAACTTTCGTCGCCGCACAACGCTCACATTTTGTGGCCTAAACTTGACCGTAATGTCCGCCGAAACTACCGCCAGCTCCCGGTGCTCTGTACCCGGCTCACAGTCACCTATTCTCGGGTAACTGAACCACCGACTACCGCTGCTACAACCGAGACCACGTGGAGACTCGTTACCGTTGACAACTTCCACAACACTTTTCCGCGGTGATCCAGAAATGAAAATCTGCAGAATTTAGCAGACTGTTTTTGTGTGTTTGTGTAACATCGTTATAGGTATAGTTATAGTTATCGTTCTTGGTGTGGACGGCCCTTAAGTTAGGGTACTGCACCTTTATTTGGTCCAATTCAGTCTCTGCTGACGTCTGAGTGTTGTCAGGACATGATGGGGATTAAGAGAGAGAGAGAGGTTAGGGTGTGTGTGTGTGTGTGTGTGTGTGTGTGTGTGTGTGTGTGTAGGTGTGTTTCGGGGGTTTCCCTCCGCTCTGTGCTGCTCTGTTGAAGGTTTGAGAATCTGTCTGCAGATATTTTAGCTTCTTCCATCTTTAGTTTGTCCATGAAAAAACTGGAGCAACTTCAGAACAACCACACCTTTTAATGGTGTGTATGTGTGTGTATGTGTGTGGGTGTTAACTGTACAGTGTGTGTGTGTGTTAACTACAGTGTGTGTGTGTGTTGTAATGGGAATTTTATTTTAACATTATAGTTTGATATCTTACAAGATTCTCTTATATACTTTACAGGAGTTTCCTAATAATCTTTAATTTTGTTATAGACTTAGAGACTCCAAGAGAAGAAGCAACTGGCATCATAAACTCTGGCCTAGCTGAGAATATCCTTCTCTTTTTGGAACTCAGCGTTCCTACTGTTTACCTTTAGCAGATAAGGAGGAAAAGGGCCATAACATTTTGAACTGTATCTCCTTCTGTCTCTTGCTTTAACAGATGTTTAGGCTACGTAGGGAGCAGGATCAGAGGGGAAAGGTAGTAAAGTCATTGTGACTGTTTATGGTGTTTTTTCATCTGCGTAGCTGCTAAACTTATCCTGGAGGGGGGGGGGGTTTAAGTGAGTTCTTACTATATAGATGTATGGTTTTCTAGCAGGGTCAGAAGACCCTTTCAGATGTGCCATGAGTACTTGTGAAACTGTTTTCTCTGCATTTGCAAATGTAAATAAATACTCAAAGACCAAACTTTGGTTTAATCCTCAAATCGTCCTTATTTGTTTCATCTGGTGTTTTTGATACGCACTCCTGCTGCTAACAAGAAAAACTTCCACTACAGTGTGTTTGTGTGTGTTAACTGTACAGTGTGTGTATGTGTGTGTGTGACAGAACAGAACAACAATCTTTGATGTTGGTCCAGTATTAAGAGAGATCGCTGCAGTCTGCAGCGGAGAATCAAGCTGTAATGTAGGTTAATAGTAATTGTGCAGCTTGTATTTACCTTCACAGAAGTGCTTGATTAGCCACTGACAGACTCAGATTATTATTCTAAGTGTGTGACAACATTATGGAAAGGATCCCTACAGAGGTAGACCTTTAAAACCTCTGTGAGACCTTTCTGTTTAACCAGAAACAGCTCTGAAGTCGCTAGAGCTAAACCCACCAGACTCCATTTAAAAAAAGCAATACTTTTAGCGTGTATAGAGCCAACATATTTACACATGTAAATCTGTAAACTATGTGTTTATTTCAACCAAAACTAGAGTTGTGATGGTTGGAACAGTAGAAAGACGACCCAAAACGGCTTTTCATAGTTTTATTTTGTTTCTGTCGACTTTGAATGAAGTGTATTTTACGATGCTAAAATCATTGTTTATTTACATGGAGTCTGGTTGGTTTAGTGAACGCAATTTCCCTGATGTTTTAATGTTTAAAAAAAGGATCTTACTCTTTAATAGAAAGGTCGACCTCCTTAGAAATCCTTTCCATAATGTTGTCAGACACTTAGAAAATAGGGTCCATGTTGAAAAAACGGTAGATACTACTATTATAACTGTCCTCGCCACATGACGCTCACTTTTTCTCAGCTAAACTCAGCTGTTACGGCCTCTGTACACAGCTCACAGTCACCTTTTCTCGGCTAAACCTAACTGTAAAAAACGCAAAACTTAACTGTCACATGACCAGCCGGCTGTCGCTGTAATTTCGTAGGATAACATACACACCCGTTCATGTGAATGCGTTGCAGCATAGATTACTTTATTCCTTTATTCGGATCCCCGAACTAACAGTGTAGCAGCTACTCTTTTGCACGTAAAACAATCACAACATGTACATAAAATACCAAACATACAATTTTACATACATTTAAAACAAGACATATAGTGCAAGTAAAAGAATATCACTCTGTATACATCACATTCCAACAATTACAGTCCATTACAGTTAGATGAAGTAATGTTTAGGATGTAGGAGCCTCTGAAACTATATAAAGAATTTAGATTCATTCAAACTGAATCCTCTCCCTCCCTTCATCCTTCTCTCCGTCTCTCTGAAGGTCAGCCGCTCAAACACTGCGCTCGGCAACGATTACCAATTTCATCAATTGTGCTACAGCGAGGGAGGACGGGGGGGAGGACGGGGGAGGACAGCGGGAGGGTTTTCATTATACAGCAGCACAAGGAGGGCGAACACCAATCAGAGCTGCTCTAAGATAAATACAGAAGCAGCTAACTGACCTTCTGTCTGACTGAAACAAAGTGAAAAGGACAATTAAAGAGAGGAGATTTATGAGGCACAGAGCAGGACACACACACACACACACACACACACACACACACACACACACACACACACACACACACTAGTACATTTCACTATCTTTGTGGGGACCTGTCATTGACATAATGCATTCCCTAGCCCCTTACCCTAACCTTAACCATCACCACTAAATGCCTAACCTTAACCCTTACCCTCACCCTAACCATAACCTAATTCTAACCCTAATCCTAAAACCAAGTCTTAGCCCTCAAACAGACCTTTAACCCTTGTGGGGTCCAGCATTTTGGCCCCACAAAGCTGTGCAGACCCCACAAGTATACTGGACTCCCGGTTTTTGGACCCCACGAATATAGTTAAACAAGAACACACACACACACACACACACACACACACACACACACACACACACACACACACACACACACACACACACACACACACACTTTATGTACTTTATTTGATTCCACATTACAAGTCAAATTTCATTAGGAATCAAATTTCCTGAATGATCAAACAGATTAAAACAGATTAGCACATTGTTATGAATTATACAACACACACACACACACACACACACACACACACACAGACACACACACACACACACACACACACACACACAGAAACTGTATACTACTGGCTTTCTAAATTAATTAATATTAGAAAGAAAAGTGCTAAAGATGATGTGAGAAAATGTGTGTGTGTGTGTGTGTGTGTGTGTGTGTTTGCGCGCGCCCGGCAGGCTGCAGCGAGTTGAAAGGTCACAGGGCTGTGTTGCCATGGTTTCGACCTTGGACCGAGCAGGATCAGCTGAGGCTGATCTCGGGGATGATGTCATGGTGTGCGGTCAGCTGTTTGTTAGTGACTCGACTTCCTTCACACCGTCTTCCTGCTCTGTTGCTTGTTAAACTGCAAACATAATGTCCTTTCTAATGTTGAGTTCAGTGTTTAGCTCTCTGTGGTTAGAACTACAAACCACTTTAGTCAACTCAGTAATGAGTTTGCAAAAAGCCATCCAAACCATGCGCTGAAGACATCTTAGAGATCCTTTAAAGCAGCCATATTCAGCTCATTTTCAGGTTCATAATTGTATTTTAAGGTTGTACCAGAATAGGTTTACATGGTTTAATTTTCTAAAAACACCATATTGTTGTTGTACTGCAGTGCTCTCTCTCACTGCTGCAGATCCTCTTTTCAGCTGGTCTCTGTTTTAGCTACAGAGTGAGACCTCTTTTCTTCTTCTTCTTCTGTACTATCTTTGATTGCACTGCACATGCCCAGTAGCTCAGATGTAGATCATGTCAGCTAGCTAGCTCCATAGACAGTAAAAGAAAGGCTGTTTCTACAAACTTCAACGCGCATGTGGGCAATGATGGAGACACATGGAGAGGTGTGATTGGGAGGAACGGCCTCCCTGATCTAAACCAGAGTGGTTGTTTGTTGTTGGACTTCTGTGCTAGTCATGGATTGTCTATAACGAACACCATGTTCGAACATAGGGATGCTCATAAGTGTACTTGGTACCAGAGCACCCTAGGCCAAAGGTCAATGATCGATTTTATAATCGTTTCATCTGATCTGAGGCCGTATGTTTTGGACACTCGGGTGAAGAGAGGGGCAGAGCTGTCAACTGATCACCATCTGGTGGTGAGTTGGGTCAGAGGGTGGGGGAAGACTCTGGACAGACCTGGTAAACCCAAACGGGTAGTGCGGGTGAACTGGGAACGTCTGGAGGAGGCCTCTGTCCGACAGACTTTCAACTCACACCTCCGGCGGAGCTTTTCGTGCATCCCTGTGGAGGCTGGGGGCATTGAACCCGAGTGGACAATGTTCAAAGTTTCCATTGCTGAAGCTGCGGCGGGGAGCTGTGGTCTTAGGGTCTTAGGTGTCTCAAGGGGCGGCAACCCACGAACACCGTGGTGGACACCGGTGGTCAGGGAAGCCGTCCGACTGAAGAAGGAGTCTTTCTGGGATATGTTATCCCAGGGGACTCCGGAGGCAGTTGCAAGGTACCGAAGGGCCCGAAGGGCTGCAGCCTCTGCCGTGAAAGAGGCAAAGCAGCGGGTGTGGGAAAAGTTCGGAGAAGACATGGAGAAGGACTTTCGGTCGGCACCAAGGTGCTTCTGGAAAACCGTTCGCCACCTCAGGAGGGGGAAGCGGGGAACCATCCAAGCTGTGTACAGTAAGGATGGGACGCTGCTGACCTCAACTGAGGAGGTAATAGGGCGGTGGAAGGAGCACTTTGAGGAACTCCTAAATCCGACTAATACGCCCTCTATGGTAGAGGCAGAGCTGGAGGATGATGGGGGATTGTCGTCAATTTCCCTGGTGGAAGTTGCTGAGGTAGTTAAACAACTCCACAGTGGCAAAGCCCCAGGGATTGATGAGATCCGTCCAGAAATGCTTAAAGCTCTGGGTGTGGAGGGGTTGTCTTGGTTGACACGCCTCTTCAACATTGCGTGGAAGTCGGGGACGGTGCCTAAGGAGTGGCAGACCGGGGTGGTGGTTCCCCTTTTCAAAAAGGGGGACCAGAGGGTGTGTGCCAATTACAGGGGTATCACACTTCTCAGCCTCCCCGGTAAAGTCTACTCCAATGTTATTGTTAAATGTCTTAATACTTATATATATTAATACTTATAACCAGTGAACCCTTTTGTAAAAGTAAATGTAAGGTAGTTAACATCAGACCTGGGTGGAATGAGTTTGTGGCTGAGCAGTATGCTGAGGCAAGAGAGACCTTTAGACCAGGGGTGGCCAACCAGTTAGGTATAAAGAGCCACAAAAAAAGCCGTACCATAGCAAAAAGCCACACAACACATGCACGTCCACACTACAACAGCAACAGTGTCTTCCAGATCTGATGACAGTCATAATACATAGCAGTTTTCATAGTTTTTTTTCTCACTTAGATTGACTCAGTGGGAAACCTGACAGTCTTTGTTATCCACAATCCTTTTCAGGTCTTGCTTGAACTCGGTTGTGACCACTCGAAGAACTCTCTCACACATTTGTCACTAAAGGGTCTTTCAAACAATCGGATTCAGCAGTGAAAGGGTTAACGAGGAAGGTGATCTGTGGCCGCTGTTTTTCCTCAGGTTGCAGAATCTGTCCTCAAAACTCTGCTGCATTATTTTCCATTTTAAAGTGCCCATATTATGAAAAAATCACTTTTTCTGGGATTTGGGGTGTTATGTTGTGTCTCTGGTGCTTCCACACACATACAAACTTTGAAAAAAATCCATCCATGGTGTTTAGAGTGAGATACAGTTTCTGAATGTGTCCTGCCTTCAGTCTCTGGGTGAGCTGTTCAAAATGGCACGGCTTGTGACGTCACAAGCCGAAACGAGCTGGCTAACCGCAACCATTAGCTCGTAGCGTTAGCATACTAACGCTATGGCTAACACTAGCATGCTAACGCTAGCATGCTACCTCGTTCTCAATAGCAAAGCACTGCTACAACACACACAAGTTCACCATAATCTACAAAAGAACTAATTACATGTGCGCCCTCATTTAGAAGTCTCCCAGCTAATCCTGCCTTGTAACTGACCCAAGTTGTAGAAACAGCCTTTCTTTTACTGTCTATGGAGCTAGCTAGCTGACATGATCTACATCTGAGCTACTGGGCATGTGCAGTGCAATCAAAGATAGTACAGAAGAAGAAGAAGAAAAGAGGTCTCACTCTGTAGCTAAAACAGAGACCAGCTGAAAAGAGGATCTGCAGCAGTGAGAGAGAGCGGTGCAGTACAACACAAATATGGTGTTTTTAGAAAATTAAACCATGTAAACCTATTCTGGTACAACCTTAAAATACAATTATGAACCTGAAAATGAGCTGAATATGGCTGCTTTAAAATAATTGGCAAATGTATTGGCAGATGCATTCAATGTGGGTTTTTTTACTTATCTGAAATACTGTATGTTTCAGAAAAGTTAAAAACAACAATCAACCAATGACACAGCCCCCAGCCACACAGGAAGAGCCTCACAGGAGCAGGCAAAGAGCCGCATACGGCTCAAGAGCCACAGGTTTACCACCCCTGCTTTAGACTCTGGTCAGAGGCAGGTAGGCCTAGACATGGGGTATTGCTAGATAGGAAAAAAATTGACAAATGCTAGAGTTAAGTATGCACTTTGTTTTATTAAGAAAAATGAGAACACGATGAGAGCAGACTCACTAGCCAGAAAGCTACAGAATAACAAACTTACTGACTTTTGGCAAGAGGTCAAAGTGATGAATAACAATAAAACAACGTTACCGGCTGATATTGAAGGGGTTGGTAGCCCAGAAAAAATAGCTGAGCTCTGGTGTCAGCACTACAGTGACCTTTTTAATTGTCTTAAAAGTAATTCAGTTAGAATTAATTATGAACATATTGATTTCTCAGCAGACATGATAGTTAGGGCAGCAGATATTTTTGATGCCATTCATATGTTGGAGAACAACAAAGCCTGTGGTATGGACTGCATTACTGCAGAACATCTAAAATATGCCAGCCATAAGCTCTGCCCTCTGCTCTCCTTATGCTTTAATGGTTGTCTGGTTCATGGTGTCCTGCCAAATGATATTATGTCTGTAATATTAGTACCTAATATTAGTAACCCTAACCCCCTAACCCAAGCCTAAATTCATCTGTTTTCCTATGCTTTATTGATGCGTCAAAAGGCATTTGATAGAATTAATCATGAACGATTGTTTGTAAAATTGTTAGATAGAGGTGTCCCGAAATTTTTAGTGAGAATTTTAGAGTTTTGGTATGCCCACCAAACGTTTCAGGTTAAATGGGACAATGTTGTATCTGCTCCATTCTGTGTTAGTAACGGAGTACAGCAAGGAGGGATTTTGTCTCCTATTTTATTTAATGTCAGCTAAATAGGTTAAAAACTGTCTGTCTTGTGGGCAACACTACTGTTAATCATCTTATGTATGCAGACGACCTGGTCCTGCTCTGTCCATATAGTGCTGGGCTGCAGCAGATGCTGAAGGTGGGCTCTCAGTATGGCCTTGATTATGACATAAAGTATAATGCTAAGAAAAGTCACATAATGATAGTTAGAAGTGACGAGGACAGGAAATCAACTTTTCCGACTTTTTGTCAGATAGTCCTCTTGCTGTGTGTGAGGAAATTAAATATTTAGGTCATGTCATATCTGATGACTGGACGGATGATAAAGACCTCTACCGACAGCGCTGTGAAATCTACTCTCAAGCTAACATGCTTATAAGGAGGTTCTCTATGTGCTCTGACTCTGTGAAGTGCTCTCTGTTTAGAACCTACATCACACCGTTATATACTGCTCAATTGTGGTCTAATTATAAGAAAAAGAGTATGCAGAGGCTCAAGGTAGCAGACAATGATGCCATGAGGCTGCTGCTCCGTGTCCCTAGGTGGCAGAGTGCCAGTCATTTGTTTGTGTCCACTAGAGTGCCAACGTGTGAGGCACTCTTAAGACAACTGATGTTTAGTTTTATGTGTCTCCTGGACAAGTCAGAGAACCACATAACTGAAGCTCTAGTCAGCCCTCTGAAAAGCTGCTATAGATACACTTCTAGGTTGAGACGACATTGGTGTAATAGCCTATATAACATATAGGCTCATATGCAATTTTTATGTATTATTGTATCTCCTTTTTATACTATGTATACTGTATTATGTGTTATATGGACCTGTGTCTGCAATAAAGCTTTATATATTATATATATCTCACAAAAGTGAGTACCCCCCTCACAGTGTACAGCTTGTATAACAGTGTAAATGTGCTGTCCCCTCAAAATAACTCAACACAGAGCCATTAATGTCTAAACCGCTGGCAACTAAAGTCAGTACACCCCTATGTTAAATTCCCATAGAGGATATAATGAAATATTTACTAAAATGTGAGGCGTGTACTCACTTTTGTGAGATACTGTAGTTCTGTCAGGTACACACAGACAATACAAAATTCTTTAGGAATTTTATTGAATATATTACGAATTCAATTTGGCTGTATGGCTCTGTTCAGACATTTCACGAGCACCATGCCAGAGCAGAGAGCCAGGGGACAGCAGCAGCATTAGGGGACGCTCACACAGTTTAAGACTGCCAGAGCTGAACTATTCCCCCATATGAACAGAGCAGCAACGATGACGTAGAAGCCTACGCCACGTTATACACGACAAGGAGCTGGGGAGGAGGGGGGTAGCATAGATGCAAGCAGCAAGCAGTTAGGAACACACTAAAGCGGCTTTAAGTAGGGCGCCCTGTTTGAGTGTAGCCATTTAGCAGCGAGGGGAGTTGACCAGCTGATGCACTGATACAGATCAGCTGTTGCAGCTCAGCTGATGCAGATCGAGACCGAGACTTTTGCGATTGCAGACATCGTGAATTAAAGTGCCTGGGGAGTAGGGGAAGCGGGAGGGCCTGGATTTGGTTCCATATCCCCTGAGGAGCAGAGGAGAAGCAGGATAAGTATGTCACCCATGGCTTTTAAAACTGGGCGATTAGTATGGTTGGTGGGGTGAAATAAAGTTATGGGTTTATGGGCGTAGTGAAGAAAGTTCAGAGCCGCTTGGGAAGCTAGGGGAAAGACGGAAAGAGTGATTAATGTGGGTAAGACCAGGAATTTGGTGACAATGAAGGAGGTTGCATCACAGGACTGATATGATAAACAACAGGATGTCTCGAAGGAAAAATACAAAGGGACAGTGTTATTATGCAAGGGGTTAAGGAATCACAGGGAAGTAAAACAATGTAGGTGAACAAAAGCAGCGATACATGAGGCATACTTAATGTAGGGATAGTAGTCAAACAATCACTAGTAATGGCTAGTAATGAGCGGAGTCAGTGTTCAGGGTATAGCTTAGGCCTGGCTGAATAGACAAACGAGATACCGTGGAAGCTGATGACCTGTAGAACATGGGCCGTGGTGCTCCAAAAAAATTGCAGCAGGGAGAATAGTCCGGAGAAATAAGATAAAGCCAAGGGGGTAAGCGAGCGTCTGAAAAGCGTCCCTCCTATGGAGAGGTTCATAGGCTACCAAGCTCTCACCTCCCGTTAGCATCCCATTGACTGCCATTCAGTCATTCAAGGTTTGCTGCAAAGCATATCACTCCGCCCAAGTAGCAGAAGTAGCAGAGCTTCGCCTTGCTGAGAATATAGTTCACAGTATGTATACGGTTAGAAGATGGCTGTGTGTCATGTTACGTTGTTTATTGTACACGCTGTGACTCTACAAATCACAACATGTAAATAGGAACATGTTGGCGTTATTTTATCACTTATTCGGAGCAGTAGGCTAGTTGGAACCAGTTACCTGCAGGTTCTGTGCTAGGCTAGGCTACCGGTTTAGCTGTCAGACAGCGTTACAGCACGCACGGACACGAGAAGGGTATGTAGGGTAACTCTGAGGGTTACGGCGAATAAGCTAAAGTCCCAATAAGTCGGCGTGTTCCTTTAATGTTTGGTGGATTGGATGATTGAAGTTTGAAGAAACAAGACATATTGGCAATTTAACAATTTATTCATTTCACAAATAGGAGCGTCAGTAGCGTGTGGTAGAACCATACACAGCCACAACAGCCTGGCTCCTCCTCCTCTTGCTGGTCACCAGGAGGTGAGGAAGAGGAGGAGGAGGTGTGGAAGAACTATACACAGCCACAACAGCATGGCTCCTCCTCCTCATGCTGGTCACCAGGAGGTGAGGAAGATGAGGAGGAGGTGTGGAAGAACCAAAGTGGATACCGGGATGGATGAATGAGTATATACAGTATTTACAACAGACAGAGACGAGGACATGTCGGCACGGTTTTGTCAAGTTTATTTCTTTTCCTGCAGCGCTCCGTAATGGCGTTGGCTCCTCACAGATCTTCGGTACTCGGTGCTCGTATCTTTGAACTTAGGCTTTAAGAGGAGAGGAGGAAGAGGAGGAGGAAGAGGAGGAGAGAGAAGCTTTTCACTGAAGCATGAAATGAGAATCGGAGGATTTTTATTGGTGGAAAACACACACACACACACACACACACACTCACTCACACACACAGACACACACACACACACACACACAGACACACACACACACTCACACACACACAGACACACACACACACACACACACACACACACACACACACACACACATAGACACACACACACACACACACACACACATATACACACACACACACACACACATATACACACACACACACACACACACACACACACACACATATACATACAGACAGACAGACAGACGGACAGATATCAATCTCTGTCTGCTGCAGCTTCACACTGACAGCAGACAAACAGCTTTCTCTTTCTTTATTTCTTTTAAATTGGACCTGGAATCAAGGTTCAAGTTCAGATCGTCCTCCTGCCCCCAGACCTCTGCTGTGTGGTCTTATTATACACACACACACACACACACACACACACACACACACACACACACACACACACACTGAACACCCCATACAGACCACCAGCCAAGCTAATTGGATATGTTGTATCACCTCCCTCTGGTCTTTTGCTCTTTCTGTTTCTTACACACACACACACACAGAAGAGACCCAGTGGGAATTGGCAGCTTGGAGCGAATTGAGAGAGAAGGCAAAAAGTCATTACTTCTCTTGCTAGATTGTGTTCGTGTGTGTGTGTGTGCGTAATCCAGCCATCAGTATGCCGGTCACGCTTTGCAACAGAGGGAAGGGAATTGAAGAGAGCGAGAGTGAAAGAGGAGGAGGAGGGAGGTGACAATCTCAAACATGGAGTTCTTTTGATTACAGATGGTAAATGTGCCTTCAGTCACCTCCTCCTCCTCCTCCTCCTCTTCGTCTTCATCGTCTCCTCGCTCCCTCTCACTCGAGGGATTCCAGGTGGACGTGAGAGGAATCTCTGACCACGCTGTGTGTGTGTGTGTGTGTGTGTGTGTGTGTGTGTGTTAGTTACAGTGCAGCATGCTGTCGTGTTTTCCCGCCAGAGTCGTGCAGGTCTGCAGGAAGTTTGCAGTGAAAACATGTTTCATTAAAACTGGATTTAGGCTGCATTTTGTTTTAAAAACTCATATCTGTTGCTACTTTACCCCTCTCATTCCCCCTGCTCTGGGGTTTCCGAGCCCCTAAACTGGAGACGTGCGTGTGTATCTGTGTGTGTGTGTGAGTCTCTGTGTGTTTGTGTTTCTGTGTGTGTGTTTCTGTGCTTGTTTTACTATATTCGTGGGGTCCAAAAACCGAGAGTCCAGTATACTTGTGGGGCCCAAAATGCTGGACCCCACAAGGTTAAAGGTCTGTTTGAGGGCTAAGACTTGGTATTAGGATTAGGGTTAGAATTAGGTTATGGTTAGGGTGAGGGTAAGGGTTAAGGTTAGGCATTTAGTGGTGATGGTTAAGGTTAGGGTAAGGGGCTAGGGAATCCATTATCTCAATGACGGGTCCCCACAAAGATAGTGAAACAAACACTCGCTCAGCTATCTTTGGCGTTTGTTACTGACGCACAAAGTTCTCCTTTAGCGTCATATTTAGACGCGCTTGGTCGGGTCTCTGGACATCACTTTTCGTTCAGCCTTACTAAGGTCGGCATAAAGCGCCAGCGTGGCGCGATGAATTGCTCCGATGGAAACCCAGCGTAACGCATTCAGTGGCGTTGGCTACTGTAAACGCCACGGGCGTAGGTTTTATTTCAAACACTTTATAACCGAACCTCAGAATATTTGGAGCGTTAAACAGTTAATTTCTGCTTTCTGGTGATTTCAATTCAATCTAAGTTTATATTGATATTTAATCTAATTTAGAGGTGCAACGATGAATCGATTAATCGATTAGTTGTCAACTATTAAATTAATCGGCAACTATTTTGATAATCGATTAATCGTTTGAGTCATTTTTTTATTAAAAAAAAATAAGATTTCTCTGATTCCAGCTTGTTAAATGTGAATATCTTCTAGTTTCTTCTCTCCTCTGTGACAGTAAACTGAATATCTATCTTTTGAGTTTTGGACAAAACGAGACATTTGAGGACGTCCTCCACACCGAGCCGATAATCGGCCGTCTGACAGTCTGGCGAGGTCGGTGACTCGAGTCTGTTCGGTGTGCTCCGTGCCGTTGTCCGTCCGAGGAGCCGTCGGCCTTCATTTTGGCCGACCTGACATGCTGGGTCAGAGACAGGGCAGTCGGGACTCCATGACCCATCTGATTGGTGGAGCGCTAACCCGGAAATGGCGAGCGGATGAGCGTGACTAGAGCCTCTCAAAATCTGATGAAAATCTTTTAAACTGACCTTTGTTGATCTGAAATGAAGACAGATTCAGCAACTGCACGGCCTATTTCTCTCTTAAAATGTTTTCAGAAACACGTTTCGGTGAACTATTTTAGTCCAAGATGAGATCGTATTCTGAACGAGCCGCCATGACAGTCTGGCTGTGAATTTCAGGAGAAACGCGTTCGTCCAATCAGCTACGATTTTCATTTTTTGGGCGACAATCCAGATTAGCGCCGCCTGCTGTTATGGAGACGTATTACGTCTCGTCTCTTCGGTGTTCTGAGGAACTTTTTGGACCAACTCGGGGAGACTGATCAGTCTAACTGGCTTTACTGCCGACAGTCTGCCGTCTGGTCGGTGTGTCTGGGGCTTAACACGAACGTGCACTGCAAGGTTCACGGTTGAAATCGTTGGGAAAGATGTACGATAGAAATGTTTTGAGCCCCCTGAGCAGTTATTTTTTACCTCTTTTGGGAAGTGGGTTCTTTTAAAATTTTTTGAAGGGGGACAAAACTACTTCTTCTTAATATTGTGTGGACATCCCCTGTAGAATAAAAGTTGCTGACAGTTACAATTGCATTTGTGTTGCAAAAGAGCTGTTAGTCATTGAGGAAGTGGTTAAAAGTATCCATGAAAGTAATCCATATATAAATGCTCTCTGCCTGCCGTATGCCAACGCTCCGGTCCACTCACCCCGTCTCTGCCTGGGAATGCCCCAGCTGCCCGCACATCTGTTGACAAACTCTCACAAACAACGACGCATGCGACGGTGAAATGGCAATTTATCCCTTTAAATGTGAATAAACGACATATTGCTCCTCAGAACCACTGAAAACTGTCAAAAGATTTAACCCAAAGGTCAATTATTATGGACGCTATCTGACATTAAGGGCCCTATTTTAACGATCTGAAACGCAAATATCAAACGCCAAATGCAAGTAGCTTTGTGGTCAGATCTCTGGCGCTGTTGCTATTATACCGGCGGGATAAAAGACTCTTGCACCCGACGCAAATCTAAAATGGGTTGGTCTGAAGTAGCTACATTACTCATAGGTGTGGTTTGGGCGTAACGCAATAAACCAATCAGAGCGTTATCTCACATTCCCTTTAAAAGCAGGCGCGCTTGTTCCATGGCGGATTGCTATTATAATGGTGGATTTGCTAGGCGCACGCTCTTAATACATCCATGGGCGCACGCCAGGAGCGGTTCACAGCCGAGGTGACGGACGTTTGCTATTGATTTTTCTTTTTGACAAAATGTAAATAAAGAAATGTCACAAAAACAGACTTTCTGATGTTTTGGGCTCACTCTCACTGAATCACGAGGTTATGAATGCATGGTGATATTTTTGCAGTGTAGTCTAACATTAGACCGAGATGACCTCACTGTAGACGATGCAGCTCTTCTGTCTCTCCTCTCCCGTGCTGCTCAACATCACATCTCCTTAAGTCCTCTAATATTTCCTCATTTATATCATCAACACATCCATGATTCATGGAAATGTTGTGTAAAACAAGGTCATATGTTTCCTTGTATTTATGTATGCTTCATTAGATTTAGATCATTCACTTTCAGTGACTTTCAAGGCGGCCGCCTTAACTGCGAAGTGCTGCAGGAAACCCTGCCTGTGTGTGTGTGTGTGTGTGTGTGTGTGTGTGTGTGTGTGTGTGTGTGTAAGATAACAGTTTCTGTCTAAAAAACAAGAAGACACCCCCTCTGTGAGGATAGGATAAAAGCTTGAGGGAGAGAACAAATCAGGGCTCATTATTAGGAGGACATCTGACTTGATGTCTGTTGCTAGGGAAACTTAGACTCTGTTTGTGAACCCACAGCTGTGTAACTCTTATGCTGGACTCAGTAAACTTTGCTGAACTGAACTCTTGGTCTCAGATTGATCCTTGTGTTCTGGTAAACTTAAGTCTGGTGAAAGAAGGCGCGGGAATTAATAAATTAGAGTCAAATTTGACAGGCCTTAGGGCCTCATTTTAGACATAATTCTCTCTACAACCCCTCCCGAAATCTACACTTCTGGTAAACGCTAATCAATATCCGTGACGCGACAAGTCCCTCCTGTGCCCCTGATTGGCTAGTATTCGTTGGTTGGTTGGTTGGTTGGTTGGTTAGGTTTAGGATTGTCTTTAGATGTGAGTTGGTGTCAGATGTAAGTGGATGGTAGGCATTAGGTGACTGTGAGTGCTGGAGCGGGACTTAAAACAGACTCAGATAAAAATGTTTTGAAAGAGGAGAGCGATCACCCCTGACTTTTAATTTATTTATTTTATCTTTCTTTATTATTTAATAAATAATTATTATAATTATTATTAAAATAATAATTTAATAATAAAGTTTATGTTTTCACTTTATTTATTTTATTTTATTTATTTACTTATTTATTTCAAATGTTTGGTCCGATCAGAAACATCTTTATCTTACTGTGTATGTCTGTGCTGACTGTCTACGATAAATGACAAATAAGTTCCAAAAAAACAAACAGCCTCAGATAGTTTTATTCTTCCCGGCATGAAGCTGTGATGGAGCATCAATATGTCTGTTAACCGTCTCTTTCTGTCTGTCTCTGCAGGACTGAACTCAGCGGGAGACTCCACACACTCTGCAGGTAAATCACATTTTAAACATGCACGCACAGACACCCACGCACACACAGACACGCACACACAGACACGCACGAACATATGCACGCACACATGCACAGACACGCACGCACAAACATATGCACGTTCACAGACACGAACACACAGACACGCACGCACGAACGCACAGACACGCACGCACAAATGCACAGACACGCACGCACGAACATATGCACGCACAGACACGCATGCAAGCACAGACACACACGCACAGACACGCACGCACGAACACACAGACATGCACACATGCACAGACACGCATGCATGCACAGACATGCACGCACAGACACACACGCATGCACAGACATGCACGCACAGACACGCACGAACATATGCACGCACTCATGCACAGACACGCACGCACGAACACACAGACATGCACACATGCACAGACACGCATGCATGCACAGACATGCACGCACAGACACACACGCATGCACAGACATGCACGCACAGACACGCACGAACATATGCACGCACTCATGCACAGACACGCACGCACAAACATATGCACGCGCACAGACACGCACGCACAGACAGGCACACATGCACAGACACGCACACACAAACGCACAGACACGCACGCACGAACAGACACGCACACACAAACGCACAGACACGCACGCACGAACAGACACGCACGCACGAACGCACAGACACAAACGCACAGACACGCAAGCACAAACGCACAGACACACACGCACGCACGAACATATGCACGCACAGACACGCATGCAAGCACAGACACACACGCACAGACACGCACGCACGAACACACAGACATGCACACATGCACAGACACGCATGCATGCACAGACATGCACGCACACACACACGCACGCACAGACACACACACACGCACGCACAGACACACACACACGCACGCACAGACACGCACGCACAAATGCACAGACACGCACGCACAAACGCACAGACACACACACACGCACGAACATATGCACGCACAGACACGCATGCAAGCACAGACACACACGCACAGACACGCACGCACGAACACACAGACATGCACACATGCACAGACACGCATGCATGCACAGACATGCACGCACAGACACACACACGCACGCACAGACACACACGCACGCACAGACACACAAACGCACGCACAGACACATGCACGCATGAACACATAGACACGCACGCACACACAGACATGCATGCATGCACAGACACACACACACACACACACACACACACACACACACACACAGGATAAACCACAAGACTTGTACAGCCAGATAGTTTTGTGATGTATGCCGGTGGATTTTCTTTTCATCTACCCGATCACACTGGAGACAAGACTGAGTAAAACTGCTGTTGATTACGAGACGAGACCGAGACATTCAAAAAGTCTTGCGGCCGAGACCAGGAGGTTTTCTCATGTTAGTGGAGGAAAGACAAACTTCAGTTTGAAGTTATTTCAAAACACCGAAACTGAGTGATCTCATTACGTCTTTAATATCTTCAGTTCCCGTGTGAAGACATGTGTTCTCAGTTTATCTCTCTGACATCAGCGTGACTTCAGGAGACATAATTATTTGCCGCACAAAAGCACTTTTTCTTAAATCCCAACGTAACACAATTACTTCGTAATCTCCAGAAAAACTTGTTATCTCGACACAACGAGTTCCTGGAGTTGTGTGTGTGTGTGTTAACTGTACTGTGTGTGTGTGTGTGTGTGTGTTAACTGTACTGTGTGTGTGTTAACTGTACTGTGTGTGTGTGTGTGTGTGTGTGTGTGTGTGTGTGTGTGTGTGTGACCCAGTAATAGGAGCCGCACATTCCTGATTAATGATGCAGGTTGGACCCAAACAATGAAAACACACACACACACACACACACACACACACAGCCTGATACATTTGTACATTAAGGCTGTCGGACGAATTTCGGAAATTGAATATAATTCGAATATTTAAAGAAAATCAATAGTAATTTGATGGAATTTGGTTGAATGGTTGTTTATTCCTTTGTGGGGTCAAACAAACAGGACTTTCCCCCAGGAGACCGGGGCTCATGTCCCGTCTGAAAAGAAAAGGAAACAGAGTTTTTTTTTACTTTAGGGAACAAACGGAGCTACGTCGCGTTCTGCGTCACGTGTTAACGTTCAGGAAGTGAAGTCACGTCTGATTTGAACCCAAGCCTCCATCTTTTTATCACCTTAACGCAGTAGTTTTGGTGTCTAAACCTAACCACACTGGGACCGTTTCACAACGTTACCAACGTGTTTAAAACTACGACCGTTACCTTCTCTGGTGTAGATATGAGGACGGAGAACTCTCGAGTGGGTGGGGTCAGAGTCGATTCTGATTCCAATTCTGATTCTTCCTTTCGATTCCGGTTCTCATCGATTCTCGATTCCGAGTCTTTGAGGGGCGGAGTTGAAACGGGTCACATGTAGGCCTGTCGCAATATGCAAAAAATCAATTAATCGCATGATAAATAAAGATGAGCTCGATCATTTTTAAATGGAAATTATCGTGGCCGGAAAAAATTCCATTTATTTATTGTTTTTGATTGTTTTGTAAATTTATTGCAGATATTTAAAATGTCTTCCAGTTCCAGTGTTAAATATTCTTTAGAAATAAAAGTGTATTGATCTTTGAAAAGGTGTCCCTGCATTAGAGGTGCAACGATGAATCGATTAATCGATTAGTTGTCAACTATTAAATTAATCACCAACTATTTCAATAATCGATTAATCCTTGGAGTAATTTTTTTATTAAAAAAAATAAGATTTCTGTGATTCCAGCTTGTTAAATGTGAATATCTTCTAGTTTCTTCTCTTTCTTCTGGGACAGTAAACTGAATATCTTTTGAGTTTTAGACAAAACGAGACATTTGAGGACGTCCTATTAGGCTTTGGGAAACACTGATCCACATTTTTCACCATGTTTTGACATTTTTATAGATTTACAGATTAATCGACTATGAAAATAATCGTTAGTTGCAGCCCTAACCTGCATTATTATGCCATTATCATTATATTATATTAGATGAAAATGGTCTCAGAACGACAATATTATCGTTTATCGTAGAGCTGAACGATTTTTGAAAATAATCTAATTGCGATTTTTTTTCCCAAATATTGCGATTGCGATTCGATATTCAATTATTTTTTTAAGCTCTTTGTCTTCTGTATTATTCAACAAAGACAAACAATAAATCATTTTATAGTATGAACAGACAATTACACACTAGACAGTTAAATAAGTAACAATATATATATATATATATATATATATATATATATATATATATATATATACACACACACACACACACACACACACACACACACACACACACACACACACACACACAAGTGTAATTTTTTACAGTGCCCAGAGAGGAGCTGCCTCCAGCCCCTCCCCCTCGTGAAGTTGCGTGCTGCCGTGTGCACTTGTTCAGAGAGGCTATCGTTACGTTAGCTAGTTGCTGGCGTTCTTGTCGTGGGATTAACTGTACTAATAAAACTGTTGAAACACCGCGGCCACGCTGCTGTGAAAGCTCCCCGAACGTCATTTATCAGAGTCTGGTTGTTACCCCTCTCAGTGGCAGCTCCTCCACTCCATATCTTTATAACGGAGCTAACCGCTAACCGGAGCTAACCGGAGCTAACCGCTAATCAGAGCTAATCGTTGCCAACCGAGCCTTCAGTTCTGCGTGTCTGTATCCATTAACTGCATGTATGGACTCAAGCCCGAATAAAACCCTTCATTTTATTAAAATGGTGACAGGCCTGGTCACGTGCTCATTTCACAAATAAGAGGAACGTTGTATTTTGATTCAATGGTGGAAGTTGCAGTTTTACAGCTTTTTCAATGTAAAATAAAGCCCCACTAGAGCGCCGCTTACTGAGCTCCAAGGCTGCAACACAACAAGCGCCTGGCTGCTACGGAAACCAAAACTTGCACATATTAAATTTGGAACCTACGATCAGATTTGAAACCAAATCCTCCAAACGATTCCAATAAAGAACCGATTCCAAGTAGGAATCGGTTCTCGATGCCCAACCCTAGACTTCTCTGCATGTAGTCTGTCTGCCTCTCCAGCCCAGTCGCACGCCAGTTCGTGAAATGGTCACGTTATTGAATCTATTGATTTGTGTACCGAAGACGTTAATGTTGTTATTTTCGTGTGGTGAGGACGAATTTGAAAGTAATGTATTTCAATGGGAAGCATATTTCATGATCACAGAACGACAACGGTAGCGAGTAGTATTGATAAGGTGAAAATCCACGCAGGGGGGTTGGTCTGAGGGGAGGACGGGTAACAACACAGGACTTTCACCCCGGAGACCGGGGATCGCGTCCCGCGTGTTGCAGTTCCTTTCCGCGTTATTCTCTTCCTAACCACAACCGTGCTGTTGTTGTGGCCGGCGTGTGGCGTTTAATTTCCCCCTTGTGGTGTTTAATTTCCCCGTTGTTGCGTCCCCCAGAGCACCCCAGTTTCATGGCAGGTCGTAAAATTGTCACGTTCGAAAATCGTGACCTATACATGAATAAATAAATCAAAATAACATGACCATTTCACGACCTGAGACCGAGTTGGCCTCTCCTCCCTCTCCACCACTTCCACTACCTCCTATAACAACAGTTATTGTACTGACTGTCCACTGGCCCACTGTTCACTGCTTACACTGTTCACTGCTTACACTGTTCACTGCTTACACTGTTCACTGTTTACACTGTTTACACTGTTCACTGTTTACACTGTTCACTGTTTACTGTTTACACTGTTCACTGTTTACACTGTT
>NC_050184.1:39022181-39032181 GCF_008315115.2 Sander lucioperca
TGGACGCAAAAGCGTTAGTACGCCTACATGAGGCCCTCAGATTTTATTTGAGGCTGTTTTCATGAAGACTGACATGGTAGAAACACTGAAGTCATCATATTCTCCCGAGACTTCTGGGATAGGAAGCATCAGTCGGCTGAAAGTGCATTTACATTTGATGCTCATCAATAAAGCAGCTGCAGAGCGCCAGCGTGATGAGCGCCATCGCTCCACTGCTGCAGATAAAAGATTCAGACCTGAACGCCGTGCGACGGGTTGAAGGAAACAGCTCGCTGGCGCCCACATTATAAAGGTCACTTCTGCTGTTCAGCGGCTGCTGCGGGGAGTACAGATCCATTCATTGATTGGAAACGTAAAGAAAAACCAAACTCATCGGTCAGTGTCTGAGTAATATGTCCCCGTTCTGTATCATTTTATCATTATTTCAATATTCTGCAACAGAAACGGCCCTCAGTGTTTAATGAATTGCATTTCTTTCTCTGCTAATGACGCCTGATTCAAGCGTGCGTTTTCATGTCTCGCTGCAACGATTCGCAGGTCAGAGTTGACTTTTGTTCAGCTTTGACTGAAAACAACCCCGGAAAGTAAGGATAAGAGCGCCAAATGTCTTGGTAAGGTATGAGAGGCCATCTGGGACATTATTCACAATTATCTCAAACACACAAGTGAAATCCTCTCATAAACACTTTGATGACTTTTTGTCGCCTTTATGTCGCCTTTTTGTCACATTTTGGTTGCATTTTTGTCGCCTTTTCGTCGCCTTTATGTCGCCTTTTGGTCACATTTTGTACGTATTTTTGACGCCTTTTGGTTACATTTTGGTCGTATTTTTGGCACCTTTTGGTCACATTTTTGTCGCATTTTGGTCGCCTTTTGGTCGCATTTCTGTTGCCTTTATGTCACCTTTTGGTTGCATTTTTGTTGCCTTTCGTTGCCTTTTGGTCGCCTTTTGATCGCCTTTTTGTGGCCTTTTGGTCACATTTTGGATGCATTTTTGTCGCCTTTTTGTCACATTTCTGTTGCCTTTATGTCACCTTTTGGTCACATTTTGGACGCATTTCTGTCGCCTTTTGGTCGCCTTTTTGTTGCATTTTGGTCACCTTTTGGTCGCATTTTCGTCGCCTTGTCGTCATTTTTCAAACAAACAGGACTTTCACCCAGGAGACCAGGTCAGTTGTTTTGGTGTCTAAACCTAACCAAACGGGGACCGTTTCACAACATTACCAACGTGTTTAAAACTGCAACCGTTACCTTCTCTGGTTCAGATATGAGGACGGAGAACTCTCAAGTGGGTGGGGTTAGAGGAGAGGAACAAACGACTGATATCCTCGGAGGGTTTGGAGGACTGGTTGGTTGAACGAGAGAAAATAACTTGATTTAAATCCTGTGTTTGTCATGCTGCTCTGACTATCCCTGTAGTCTTCATTTGGTTCCTTCTTCCTGCTTTGAGACAGAAAGTGAACCAGCTCACGCAGCCTTTTTATTCTCCCCGTGAACGTAAAGCAAATAAAGAGGCAGAAAGAGATGAGAAAAGTGACAAAGAGATAGAAAGACAATACAGAGAGAGAGAGAGAGAGAGAGAGAGAGAGAGAGAGAGAGAGAGAGAGAGAGGAGGGAGGCGAAAGAGAGAGAATGTAGAGGAGAGCAGGGAGGAACAGAATAGGAGGTATAAAAAGATTTATAGAAAGAGATAAAGAGAGAGAGAGAGGGAGAGGGAGGGAGAGAGAGAGAGACAGAGAGAGAGGAGGAGGAGGAGCTCAGCTGTTGTACCAGGGAGACAGTACAGTGTGCGGACATCGAGAGGAGAGAGCCGTTGCTACGGGGATTTTTACCTTTATCTGCTGCCGCGGCAACGGCCAACAGGACCTGAACGGGAGGTTGTCAGTTTTCGGGGCAGAGCCTGCGAGCAAGGCAGCCGGGGTCATGAAAACCAGGTAGGAGCGAAAGAAAAGCGGAGCGATGAGTGAGGTTTTCTAAAAGAGAAGACAAAGACAGAGAGAGAGAGAGAGAGTGTGACACAGAGAGAGAGAGAGAGAGAGAGACAGAGAGAGAGAGACAGAGAGAGAGAGACAGAGAGAGAGAGAGAGACAGAGAGAGAGAAAGAGAGAGAGACAGAGAGAGAAAGAGAAACAGAGAGAGAAAGAGAAAGAGAGACAGAAAGAGAGAGAGAGAGGTGTTACATGTCCTCTTTGAGGAAGTGAAAGGATTTAAAAGAAATGTGAAGGAAGAGAGAAAGAGAAGTGAGAGCGTTTGGTTCAGCAGTTTTTGGGATGTTTGTGTCTGTTTGACTCTGAGGAGGAGAACCGCTCCGTTACAGCTCGTCTGATACCAGCTGATCTCAGGTCTGCTGCTGTTATTTTAAATCTCACGTTCAGACTCAAACCAGCTCTACTTTCTGACTTCCTGTCTGTGTCTCTCACTTCCTCCCAGCCCGAGGTCAGATACATCGTCTCATTATTAATACTGTTCACATGATGGGTTTCACCTTTTATGTTTTGGTTTTTGTACACAGTCCAAAAAACTAAACATGGAGACGTTACACACACACACACACACACACACACACACACACACACACACACAGAAGCACACAGACACACACACACACACACACACACACACACACACACACACACACACACACACAGAAGCACACAGACACACACACACACACACACACACACACACACACACACACACACACACACACACAGACAGACAGACAGACAGACAGACAGACAGACAGAGACACACACACACACACACACACACACACACATTCCCACATTTAGTACAAAGTACCTGGTATGTATTCAACGTATTTATTGCTGTCAGTATTACGTGTCCCACGAGTTTTTTAAGGACAAAAAACATTGAAAACATGAAAAGCGACAAAAACGTTGGAAAAAATTCTAAAATACGTTGACATTTTTTTTTTAAACAGCAATGAGCAACGAGGTCTAAACAGAGATTAGTTCTTCTACTGGAGAGAGAAACACGGCCCTTTCTCTGCTAATGACGCCTGATTCAAGCGTGCGTTTTCATGTCTCGCTGCAACGATTCGCAGGTCAGAGTTGACTTTTGTTCAGCTTTGACTGAAAACAACCCCGGAAAGTAAGGATAAGAGCACCAAATGTCTTGGTAAGGTATGAGAGGCCATCTGGGACATTATTCACAATTATCGCAAACACACAAGTGAAATCCTCTCATAAACACTTTGTCGCCTTTTGGTCGCCTTTTGGTCACATTTTGTACGTATTTTTGTCGCCTTTATGACGCCTTTTTGTCACATTTTTGTCGCCTTTGTGTCGCCTTTTGGTCACATTTTTGTCGCCTTTTTGTCGCCTTTTTGTCGCCTTTTTGTCGCCTTTTTGTCACCTTTTTGTCGCCTTTTCGACGCCTTTATGTCGCATTTTGGTCGCCTTTTTTACGCCTTTTTAGCGCCTTTTGGTCGCATTTTGGTCACATTTTGTACGTATTTTTGTCGCCTTTTGGTCGCCTTTTGGTCACATTTTGTACGTATTTTTGTCGCCTTTTCGTCGCCTTTATGTCGCATTTTGATTGCATTTTGGTCGCCTTTTTTGACGCCTTTATGTCGCCTTTTGGTCGCATTTCTGTCACCTTTTTGTCGCCTTTTTGTCACCTTTTTGTCGCATTTTGGTCACATTTTGTACGCATTTTTGGCGCCTTTTGGTCACATTTTGTATGTATTTTTGTCGCCTTTTCGTCGCCTTTATGTCGCATTTTGGTCACATTTTGTACGCCTTTATGTCGCCTTTTGGTCACATTTTGTACGTATTTTTGTCGCCTTTTCGTCGCCTTTATGTCGCATTTTGGTCGCCTTTTTTACGCCTTTTTGCCGCATTTTGGTCACATTTTGTATGTATTTTTGTCGCCTTTTCGTCGCCTTTATGTCGCATTTTGGTCACATTTTGTACGCCTTTATGTCGCCTTTTGGTCACATTTTGTACGTATTTTTGTCGCCTTTTCGTCGCCTTTATGTCGCATTTTGGTCGCCTTTTTTACGCCTTTTTAGCGCCTTTTGGTCACATTTTGTACGTATTTTTGTCGCCTTTTCGTCGCCTTTATGTCGCATTTTGGTTGCATTTTGGTCGCCTTTTTTGACGCCTTTATGTCGCCTTTTGGTCGCATTTCTGTCACCTTTTTGTCGCATTTTGGTCACATTTTGTACGCATTTTTGGCGCCTTTTCGTCGCCTTTATGTCGCATTTTGGTCACATTTTGTACGCCTTTATGTCGCCTTTTGGTCACATTTTGTACGTATTTTTGTCGCCTTTTCGTCGCCTTTATGTCGCATTTTGGTCGCCTTTTTTACGCCTTTTTGCCGCATTTTGGTCACATTTTGTATGTATTTTTGTCGCCTTTTCGTCGCCTTTATGTCGCATTTTGGTCACATTTTGTATGTATTTTTGTCGCCTTTTCGTCGCCTTTATGTCGCCTTTTGGTCACATTTTGTACGTATTTTTGTCGCCTTTTCGTCGCCTTTATGTCGCATTTTGGTCGCCTTTTTTACGCCTTTTTGCCGCATTTTGGTCACATTTTGTATGTATTTTTGTCGCCTTTTCATCGCCTTTATGTCGCATTTTGGTCACATTTTGTACGCCTTTATGTCGCCTTTTGGTCACATTTTGTACGTATTTTTGTCGCCTTTTCGTCGCCTTTATGTCGCATTTTGGTCGCCTTTTTTACGCCTTTTTGCCGCATTATGGTCACATTTTGTATGTATTTTTGTCGCCTTTTCGTCGCCTTTATGTCGCATTTTGGTCACATTTTGTACGCCTTTATGTCGCCTTTTGGTCACATTTATGTCGCATT
Organism: Sander lucioperca; assembly: GCF_008315115.2. Taxonomy (NCBI): domain Eukaryota; kingdom Metazoa; phylum Chordata; class Actinopteri; order Perciformes; family Percidae; genus Sander; species Sander lucioperca. The sequence goes on from NC_050184.1 coordinate 39,027,017, forward strand.
TTGGTCACATTTTGTACGCCTTTATGTTGCCTTTTGGTCGCCTTTTGGTCACATTTTGTACGTATTTTTGTCGCCTTTTCGTCGCCTTTATGTCGCATTTTGGTCACATTTTGGTCGCCTTTTTGACGCCTTTATGTCACATTTCTGTTGCCTTTTTGTCGCATTTTGGTTGCGTTTTGTATGTATTTTTGTCGCCTTTATGTCGCATTTTGGTCACATTTTGGTTGCCTTTTTGACGCCTTTTGGTCACATTTTGTACGCATGTTTGTCGCCTTTTTGTCGCCTTTATGTCGCATTTTGGTCGCCTTTTTTACGCCTTTTGGTCGCATTTTGGTCACATTTTTGTCGCCTTTTTGACGCCTTTTTGACGCCTTTTGGTCGCATTTCGAACACACTTAGAAACATTTGGTGCACTGAGATCACTTTGGGCTCAAAACTCAAACGCTCAAAAACCAAAACGTAGCAGTTGAGATGGAGCCATGGTGTGGAGATGGAGCTGTGGCGTGGAGATGGAGGCGTGGCGTGGAGATGGAGCCGTGGCATGGAGATGGAGCGTGGAGATGGAGCCGTGGCGTGACAGAGAGAGTCAGCGCTGATGCTGACTGAGAGTAAAACTCTGCTGACATTATTGATAGCAGTCAGGAAATATCATATTGATCAAAGAGACGAAATTAATCCTGGCAACAGGTATTGATCTCTGTGTCTCTGACGGACATGATATACTGTCCCAACCGCAGCTGGCTCTGTACTACGGATTCATCATCAGCTGATACCTCCGTTACCACAGCAACCACTACAGTTAAGGCTGTGGTATGTTGTGATCAGCGCTGGAAGAAGTATTCAGATCCGATCAGGTCAAAAGGGGTCTGGTGTGTGTGTGTGTGTCTGTGTGTTTGTGTGTGTGTGTGTGTCTGTGTGTGTGTGTGTGTGTGTGTGTGTCTGTGTGTGTGTGTGTGTCTCTGTGTGTATGTCTGTGTGTGTGTGTGTCTCTGTGTGTATGTATGTGTGTGTGTGTGTGTGTGTGTGTGTGTGTGTCTGTGTGCGCGCGTGTGTGTGTGTGTGTGTGTGTGTGTGTGTGTGTGTGACAACATTGTAGTGAATATTTTCAGTGCTTGTTAAGATACCAGCAGACAAACTAATCCAGTACAAATTACTGCATAAAAAGTCACCAAACTTCAACCTTCTCAAAAAAACTAAACTAAAGAACATATACACTTACCCAGATAACTTTCTACATACATACATACGCTTACCTACATATATACATACATACACTTACCTACATATATGCATACATACATACACGCCTACATATATATATATATATATATATATATATATATATATATATATATATATATATATATATACACACATACATACATACATACATACATACATACATACACTTACCTACATATATGCATACATGCATACACTTACCTACATATATACATACACACCTATATATAAACATACATACATACACTTACCTACATATACATACATACATACATACACACTTCCATACATACATACTCTTACCTACACATATATATACATACATACATACACTTACCTACACATACATACATACATACATACATACATACATACATACACACCTACATATATACATACATACACTTACCTACATATATGCATACATACATACACGCCTACATATATATATATATATATATATATATATATATATATATATATATATACATACATACATACATACATACATACATACATACATACATACATACACTTACCTACATATATGCATACATACACACACTTACCTACATATACATACATACATACATACACACTTCCATACATACATACTCTTACCTACACATATATATACATACATACATACACTTACCTACATATACATACATACATACATACATACATACATACACACCTACATATATACATACATACATACATACACTTACCTACATATATACATACACTTACCTACATATACATACATACATACATACACTTACCTACATATACATACATACATACATACATACATACATACCTACATATATACATACATACATACACTTACCTACATACATACACACATACATATACCCATAAGGGTCCATACTTATATACAGTACATTGCCACCATAAGGGTTGTTTGATATGAGCTACCCTTTTTTTTTTTTTTTCTAAAGATTATTTTTTTGGGCATTTCCGCCTTTAAATTGTCAGGACAGCTAGGTGAGAGAGGGAGAGAAGGGGGGGGAAGACATGCAGGAAATCATCACAGGTCGGATTCGAACCCTGGACCGCTACATGGAGGCATAAACCTCTCAGTATATGTGCGCCTGCTCTACCCACTGAGCCAACCCGGCCACGATGAGCGCTGAGCTACCCTCTGACCGTGTGTCCTCTCAGCTCTCTGCGTCTCTCTGCACGTATACCAAACACTGATGAATATGGAACAGCAGGTCTGAATTATCGCTGCATCTCTTTACATTCGACACTTTTCTTACGAAGCCACACGGCGCAGCCGGCGCCGTGGCTCATGAATATGAATGAGCGGTGGGTGTGATGTGATGGAGGAGCGAGGGCGCATCGGGATGACAGACGACAGGATTTATGATCCCCGGGGGAGTTCGGGGGCTGCTGTTTGCAGTTCAGGGGAGCATGACGGCTCATTTCAACACGCATAATGGAGTGTGGTAATAAGGGTGGACACAGCTGAGCTTTCCCTCCGTGTGTGTGTGTGTGTGTGTGTGTGTGTGTGTGTGTGTGTGTGTGTGTGTGTGTGTGTGTGTGTGTGGGTGGGTGGGCTTGTTTAACTATATTCGTGGGGTCCAAAAACCAGGAGTCCAGTATACTTGTGGGGTCCCGACAGCTTTGTGGGGCCAAAATGCTGGACCCCACAAGGTTAAAGGTCTGTTTGAGGGTTAAGACTTGGTTTTAGGATTAGGGTTAGAATTAGGTTATGGTTAGGGTGAGGGTAAGGGTTAAGGTTAGGCATTTAGTGGTGATGGTTAAGGTTAGGGTAAGGGGCTAGGGAATGCATTATGTCAATGACGGGTCCCCACAAAGATAGTGAAACAAACCCGTGTGTGTGTGTGTGTGTGTGTGTGTGTGTGTGTGTGTCTCTTTCTGTGTGTGTGTGTATATGTCTGTGTGTGTGTATGTGTGGGTTCAGATGGCAGAGAGAATCTAACACTCTGGGTTTTCAGACTTCTTTAGAGCCACTTGTGTGAAAAAAAAGATAAAGAAAAAGGCATAGGAATTTATTTTTAAAAAGCGTCAAACGTGTAAGAAACATTGAAAAACGTCACAAAAAAGTCGAAAAATAATGTTGAAAGTGTCAAAAAAGCAATTTTTTTGTTTAAAATTGACAAAAACATTGAAAGAAGCAACAATAAATGTCTTTAGGGCCCTTCTTTAACGATCTGAGCTCATGGCGTGAAGCGCCTGGTGCAGGTGTGTTTAGGGCGTGTCCAAATCCACTTTTACTAGTTTGACGGCAGTAAAAAAGGCTCCGTGTGCCGGGTGCATGGTTCTAAAGGGTTGTACTTAGTGTCTTCATTAATCAGAGGGGTGTTTTGGGCGTAACATGCAATCAACCAATCAGAGATCATCTCCCATTCCCTTTAAAAGCCAGCCGCGTTTGGACCTTGGAGCATTGCTGTTATGATGGAGGATTTGCACAGTAATATTTTTATTAGTAATCTTCTGCATGTGTGTGTGTTGCTGTGTGTCCCTGTGTGTGTATCAAGCATAGTGTGCGCGCTGTGCACGAGCCTAGGAGCATTTTACTAATGCTCTGTTAAAATAACAATGAAATGCTGCGTTATTGACTTTAGACCAGGTTTTTGTTGGTCAATGGTGCCATCACTTCCCGCTGCCTCAAGATAGCAATACTCCCAGAATGCACCTGAACACACCTCCCTGTAAGACCAGCACGCCCAGAATGCACCTGAACACACCTCCCTGTAAGACCAGCACGCCAATGGGCCCCAGATGGGAGCAGGTGCATTTGCTATTTAAACGACGTGGGTGCTGGATGGGAAACTGACAACTGCGTCGGTCTTAAACTTGCAAAGACACTGGCGTCAGGCTTTGCACTCCGCCGGGTGCAAGATAGGACCCTAAAACATGCGGTATACTCTTTGCTATTTCTACGGACTAGAAGAAGAAGTAAAAGGTAAACAATGGCAGATTTGGCAGCAGCATTGACGTCAATGTCAACAGTGGCTGAGATGATATCATATTTGAATACTTCAGAATGTCTGCACAACGATTGGATGAGCTACTTGGTGGGATCAAGCCTTTCATTCACCATGAAAGAGCTCATCTCAACCCAGTAAGTTTACAAGAGAGAGAGAGTCACTCTGAGAGTCCTGGCATCACGTTACCCTCGAGCTTGTCCATGCTTCCTGTTTCCGCTTTGTCGTGCGTCGCTGAAAAAAATCCTGGCGAGCCAGCCAGATCTACGTCATTTTGACGTCACATTGGCGCACGACAGTAAGAAGGCTCTGAGTCTGTAATCAAACTGAGAGGCAGATGTTTCTCCAGCTGACGTTTTTCAATTCACGATGAGAAACATTTTCAATGTTTGTGTCTCTGACCTGCTGCGAGTCAGACAGAATAATCCCGCAGGTTCGTCTGCTCGCAGGTCAGTTTTTAGAGCAGTTTCATAATGAGACTGTACGGTATGACGTAACCGATTTATGTCTTTATCCAGATTATTACTGACGGACTGAACACATGTTCCAGTCCAGATGTTACTTCATCATCTGATCCATAAAAACGGCTGCTGTGTTAGCTCAGACCCACCGCTGCTTTATTTCCACTCTTTCTAAATTTAACATGACTTTAATCTCAGTTATGTATCTGATAGTCCATAATATAACCCTGAGTTATAATTAGAGACAGATAGAGACAGTGATGTTTCCTGTTTCCTATACGGGACTCTCACACCACCTCAAGACACACCCTCAAGCAGTGGTGTAGTATACTGTACTCTATATAAATATATTGGCCTATATCGATGGACAAGGGCATGTCATAGTGGGGGGTCTGGGTGTCCTCCCCCAGGGTTATACACTTTTATGCACCAATGTACCACCGTTTAAGAAAAATGGATAATAGAAAGTATGTTGTTACGT
>NC_050184.1:39039681-39042181 GCF_008315115.2 Sander lucioperca
TTGGTATATTTTTCTCTTTAAGGCCATACTGTGTAAACTGCCTCCTTATTTATGTTCTCTCCTGACTCCTAAAGTCACTACCGGGAAATGTAATCTTCGATCATATGGACAAATCTTGTATGACGTTCCCCGAACGCGAACTGTTTTCGGTGAAAGTGCCTTTAAATGTTTTGCTCCATCATCCTGGTATAAACTGCAGAAACATCTTAAATTAGATTACCTACCAACATTGATATAGTTTAAAATTAGGATGAAGGACTATTTGAGTACTAAATGCACATGTGCTGCTACTGAGCGCTGCTGGTGATTATGTGGATTTGATGTTAATTTGGCAACTTTTTTTTCTGTTTGATGTTGTCTGTTTTTGCTGTATATTTTAAATATGGAACTTTTGTACTGCTGTCTTGTCCAGGACTCCCTTGAAAAAGAGATTCTGAATCTCAATGGGATTTCTCCTGGTTAAATAAAGGTTAAATAAAAAAAAAAAAAAAGAGAGACTAAGGGCGTTTTCACACATACCTCATTTGGTCCGGACTTTCAGAAATTAGAGGTGTGAAACCTCCCCTGGACCACAGTCCGGATCAAAAGACCAAATTTTGGTCCGATAAAAAGAGGTGGTCTCGGTCCGGACCAAACTGAACCATGGTCCAGTTCGTTTATAGTGTGAAAGCATTTTTTGGATGGTTCGGACTTTCGGACCAAATACAAGAAGTTCTGGCAGGCTCTCCTTGTGTTATAAGACCGGGGAAGCTCCTTTAAGGAATAGCTCGGTGCTTAGTGTGTAGGCTACATGAGAGACAGCTGTCGGCTATCAGAGCAGAGAATACATCAGCAGTTTATTTGTTAAGTGGTAGTAAATGTACAGTGTAGGTTTCCGTTTGTCTCAAACAAAAACAAAAAGAGCCGCGGCAGTAGGAGAGAGCAGCAGTCAGTAGAGGAGAGCAGCAGTCGGTAGGAGAGAGCAGCAGTCAGTAGAGGAGAGCAGCAGTCAGTAGGAGAGAGCAGCAGTCAGTAGAGGAGAGCAGCAGTCGGTAGGAGAGAGCAGCAGTCAGTAGAGGAGAGCAGCAGTCGGTAGGAGAGAGCAGCAGTCAGTAGGAGAGAGCAGCAGTCAGTAGGAGAGAGCAGCAGTCAGTAGAGGAGAGCAGCAGTCGGTAGGAGAGAGCAGCAGTCAGTAGAGGAGAGAGCAGCAGTCAGTAGGAGAGAGCAGCAGTCAGTAGAGGAGAGCAGCAGTCGGTAGGAGAGAGCAGCAGTCAGTAGGAGAGAGCAGCAGTCAGTAGAGGAGAGCAGCAGTCGGTAGGAGAGAGCAGCAGTCAGTAGGAGAGAGCAGCAGTCAGTAGAGGAGAGAGCAGCAGTCAGTAGGAGAGAGCAGCAGTCAGTAGGAGAGAGCAGCAGTCGGTAGGAGAGAGCAGCAGTCAGTAGGAGAGAGCAGCAGTCAGTAGAGGAGAGAGCAGCAGTCGGTAGAGGAGAGAGCAGCAGTCAGTAGAGGAGAGAGCAGCAGTCGGTAGGAGAGAGCAGCAGTCAGTAGGGGAGAGCAGCAGTCAGTAGGAGAGAGCAGCAGTCAGCTGAAAAAACTCCGACACAGAGAGAGGAGACGAGAGGACGGGGAAGCCCGTCTACAAACCAATCAATGATCAGTATCTGGAGACGCAGCTCACGTATGTGATGACGGCAGGACGTAGTTTTGTCACGTAGAGATCTTTAGTGCGCTTGCATAACTGCAGTGTGAAACCAAAACTTACCGGATCAAATGTTACAATGTAACAAAAACATGAACCTTGGTCCGGACCTTGGTTCGGACTTTCATGTGTGAAAACACCCTAAGTTTCCCTAGCAACAGACATCAAGTCAGGGCTTGGTCCACCAAGTTCTCGTCTGAAGTGAGCCTCGATCTATTCTCTCCCTCAAGCTTTTAGCCTCACAGGGAGGTGTCTTCTTGTTTCTAGGCAGAAACTGTTTCTTCTCACACACACACGCACGCACGCACACACACACACACACACACACACACACACACACACACACACACACACACACACACGCCAGGGTCGGGTCCTCTGTGTGGTGCAGCTTCCTCTTCTGTTCCCGTAACTTTAACTGTCTTTCCCGTTTTACTGCTGATCTGTCTGGTACACAATGCACTTTTATTTTATTATATCAGACTTATTAAACTTCTGTGCATCTGAGTACAGCCACTTCCTCAATGATTGCACACAGCCCTTTTGCAACGAGCACAAAGCAACTTTAACTGTGAGCAACTTTTAACTGCCAATATTTCTACAATAGTTACTGCAGTACAAATTCAAAATACTGGAGAGACTCATCTCCCCCGCCCCCTCATCCCCAGACTCGAAGTTCATGGAGGTTGCCAGGCTGAGACCGGAGCATCCAACAATGTTGCTGGACGCTTGTCTCACGTAGCCAGACATTACTTCACAGCGGAGTAGCTAACGTTAGATGCTGACTATGTTGACAGTCATAGAAGCCCGTGCTCACGTGGAGC
>NC_050184.1:39054681-39064681 GCF_008315115.2 Sander lucioperca
CACAGAAACATGACACAGAAACACCTTAAACACTACAAAAATATCACACAAACACCACAGAAACATGACACAGAAACGCCACAGAAACATGACACACAAACACCACAGAAACATGACACAGAAACACCATAAACACTACAAAAATATCACACAAACACCACAGAAACATGACACAGAAACATGACACAGAAACATGAAACAGAAACAACACATAAACACCACAGAAACATGACAAACACCACATAAACATGACACAGAAACACCACATAAACACCACAGAAACATGACACAAACACCACATAAACACCACATAAACACTACAGAAACGTGACCCAGTGTATCTCTGTGTGTACTTTGTCCACAGCAATCCCACCAATTGGTACCAAAATGTCCCAGTTAGAGAGGAAACGTCCTAAACATATTCTTTGTAAATCTTTACAATCATTCCCTGAAATAACCAAGCAGACCTGACTTGTTGCACCATCTACATCTTCTTCATAACGTGACATTTTCAGCGTGTAGCTCGCTAGCTACAAGTTTGTTGTTGATTCCCAAAGAGTTTGAGAACGGCAACACACAGAGAGAGGAAGGGGAGGGATATTGGGCTTTATCCTGGAAATGTACTTATGTGGATCCAGACTACATTACTCCTGATGCTACGCCTCCCCGTCTTATCACTTTATCCCATTACTTCACTCTTGATTTCATTACTTTTCTGTCCATCCTAATAATTTGATCCCAATCCCATTACTCATTCCTCTTTTTTTAGATATTAAAAATGACTAAATGCAGCTGACGTTTTCATTTACCATAAAACAAAATCTTCACTTAGAAGAGCAGAGAGCGCACACCTCCGGCAAGGCAAAACACGCTGTCTCACAATGTTACTGAAAGTGAAAAAATTATTTGTTTATCCACTCCAAAATGTAATGAGTTCTTCTTTGGTACATGCTACACCCTTCCACCAAGTTTAATGAAAATCAGGCGGGGAGTTTTTCTGTAATCCTGCTGACAGACAGACAGACAAAATGAAAACATAACCATGGGGGATTAGAAGAGTTTTTGTTGGAATAAATGCAGGAAAACAGCGATGGCTGCTGCTGTAGTAAACAAACAGACTTAATTAAAGAAAGCGGACAGAGCAGTAAAAGGCTTCTGTCAGAGAGATGAAAAACCAGATGTCATCTCTGAAAGCCGACAGACACAATAACAGCAGTAATGAAGGGACACAAAGCTGCAGAATCACAGACGTGAAGAGAATCAAGATGAAGCTGCACAACAGAAACTTTTTCCCAGTGTTTGTGTGCGTGTTCACGCTTGTTTGAAGTAAATTACACTTGTTGAAAAATCCCTTTAGCCAGTCGATTAGTCTCTTAGCAACAGTGTCTGCCGGCTGCTCTGATAAACAGCCTGTCGACTACTGTGTGTTTGTGTCTCTAATGACTAAGTAGAAATATATTCAGCTTCTGCAAAACAACAAAACAAACGCTTAACGAGACGTGTCCACAGTGGCGTCGTTGTGTGTGGCGTTGGGAGTTACGTTGAGCGTTTGTTGAGTTGCCTCCGTCCACCGTGGGGAACACCCGACAATGGCTACGTGTCTAGGAAACTTAACAGGGTTTGGCTTCATGCATTTCACATCAAACAGTCAAGCACCCTACCATCCTTCAAGCAGACCCTCAAAACTCACCCCTTCGAACTTGCTTTTTCCTGTTGACAGACTTTCCCAGTTTGTTTTTCCCCCTCTTTTTCATTGCCCACCTCTCCTGCTTTACCTGCGCTTGTCCATGCACCTATGTGTTTTCCTTTTCTTTTTGTCTGTCATGTAATCTTGTCTACATACCTTTTGTTTGTAATGAAAACTGTAAAGCGTCTTTGAGTGTTTAGAAAAGCGCTATAAAAAATAAATGTATTACAGTCCCTCCAGAAAAACGTGATTATGCGATCTCATAATTCAATGCATAATCAGCCAAAGTCTGCATATTTATTTCGGGAGCCGCATTTTTTCAAATACGCCGCACTTTCGCCGCATAAATTGCTGATTTCCGCGCAAAATATGCGGGGCTTGCATGATTTCATAATTGCCGCATTTTTGTTGCAAAAAAGTCACATATATCTTAGCAGAAAGTTGAAAAATGTTGCGTTTACTTCACACAAGAGCAGCCATTTTCCTCTGTTGCCATGGGAACGTTATGAAGTGACGTAATTACGCGACGTGAACATCATCGAAAAGCTGCAAACCCCGCGATGAAGCCACGATGAAACTGCAGTTTTTGCAAGTTCCCGCAATTTCATCGCATAAAATTGCATAAATATCCCAAATATTCCATCGCATTTTTTAAGAAAACGTGCCGCATAGTCAAGAATTTTTGCCCAAAAAATCACAAAAATACTCCGCATTTTTCTGGAAGGACTGGTATTATTATTTATGTTATTATTATTTGATTTAGGAGCTACAAGCTAATCTGCAAGGCCGGAGGTATAAGATGAGAGGCCTACCTTTAGCTTTACCGTCTCCAGGCTGTTCAGAACTCTGCTGCACGGCTTTTAACTCACATTAACAAAAGAGCACACATCACGTCTGTTTTAGCTTCACTTCACTGGTTACTGGTCCAGTATAGCATTCAATTTAAAATCCTGGTCCTTACTTTTAGAGCCCTGCACGGTCAAGTTCCTCCCTACATCTCTGACCTGATACAGCTTCATACTCCCACCCGTAGTCTGAGGTCATTAGTGGTTCCCTGCACTCATTTTAAAGGAGCAGTAGGTAAGACTTATAAAACTAACTTTCTGTCATATCTGCTGAAACTGACCCTATGTTCCAGTAGAACTACAGGAAGCAGGTCATTAAAAAATAAATCCAGCTCCTCTGGCTCCACCTACAGCCTGTAGTGAGATTTACAAAAATCCACAGCTCCCTGTTCAGATGCACCAATCAGGGCCAGGGGGTGTGTCTAACTGCGTGTCAATCACTGTTCATGCACACGCATTCATTCGGGAGGGGCTTAAGAGGGGGGAGGGGCTTACAAGGGGTAGGGGCTTAAGAGGGGGGAGGGACTGAGAAGTTGTTGAAGGTCAAATTCTTTGGCTAAGTCCTGGATCTTCACAATCCTACCTACAGCACCTTGAAAACTAGAGGGGATCGATCATTCCCAGCCGTGGCTCCGAGGCTGTGGAATGTCTTGCCTCCCTTTCTACGTTGTGTGAATTCTGTTGAATCTTTTAAAAAGCAATTGAAGACTCTGCTATTCAGCAGCTTTTAGGTAGTCAAGGGGTTTTCATGGTTGTTTATGTTTTCTATTTGTATTTACATTTTTTCTTGAATGAATGAATAATGTATTGTAAATAAATAAATGTTCTTCATTAAAATACAGGGAGCATAAGTCAGTACACCCCTATGTTAAATTCCCATAGAGGCAGGCAGACTTTTATTTTGAAAGGCCAGTTATTTCATGGATCCAGGATACTATGCATCCTGATAAAGTTCCCTTGGCCCCCACATCATCACATACCCTTCACCATACCCCCACATCATCACATACCCTTCACCATACCTAGAGATTGGCATGATTTTATTTCAGTTAGCCTAATAGCTGGTTTGATTTGCATTGAGAGATGATTTTATGGAAAGTACCCCATGCCAATCTCTAGGTATGGTGAAGGGTATGTGATGATGTGGGGGTATGGTGAAGGGTATGTGATGATGTGGGGGTATGGTGAAGGGTATGTGATGATGTGGGGGTATGGTGAAGGGTATGTGATGATGTGGGGGCCAAGGGAACTTTATCAGGATGCATAGTATCCTGGATCCATGAAATAACTGGCCTTTCAAAATAAAAATCGGGCAAACGTCACGGCAAATCACCCTCACCTTCTTCTCACTGACTCTCAGACTGAGTCAGTCAGTCTGTCTAAATCTGAACCAGTATCTCACAGTGCGTGTGTGTGTGTGTGTGTGTGTGTGTGTGTGTGTGTGTGTGTGTGTGTGTGTGTGTGTGTGTGTGTGTGTGTGTGTGTGCGTGCGTGCGTGTGTGTGTGTGTGTGTGTGTGTGCGCGTGCCCATGTGTCTGTGTGTGTGTGTGCGTGTGTGCGTGTGTGTGTGTGTGTGTGTGTGTAGAAGTGGCAGTGTGTGGAGGACGCCACAGGAAAACTTCGACTCTTCAAGTGCAAGAGTGAAGGGGGCGGGGTTAAGATCTCCCAGAGGGGCGTGGCCGGCCGCCAGCGTCCACTCAGCATCAAGTCTCAGCTGTACCATCGCGGCTCCAACCCCTGCAACTGCGACTTCGGCGACCTGCAACCTCTGAAGCCACGACTCTCCCCGATGAGGCCGTTCAACAAGAAACCGTTCTTCTCCAAAAAGAGTACGTGTTGACGTTTGAGTCCAGCAGGGGGCGCCGGGGACGGAGTTTTGGGTTAGGGTTAGGTTTTTAGGTTCTTGTTTTATCACGATTACTTCCTAGAAATTCATCGCTGTCTACACAAGAGTCAAATGTTTTTACAGAGGGGATTTTATTATGTCTATTTCCAGTGGTGTAGTCTACGCAGGTATACGCAGTATACCCACTAAGAAAGCTCCAGGATTTCCATATGCCCACGTAAAAATGCCCAATGACACATAACAACATTCTTTGCATTGTAATTTTGATATATTTTGAATTGTCATCTGTGTTTTTCTTCTTCACAGAGGCTAAATAAAGGTATTTCCACCATAAATTGGTGCATAAAAGTGTATCAGAATTAGGCGTGCAGGCCTGCACGCGATCTCGATTCACCCTGTTCACAATTAAATTTTTAAATAACTTAGCCGACTACATCACAAACGCTACTAGTTTCTTCTGTGAGTTTTAAACATCGACTGTAAAAATAGGTTTTAAAGCGCTGCAGAGCTCTCCCTTCTCTTCATTGAAGCCTCTGTGTTTACAGGCTCGTGGTGATGATCAGTGAGCTGTAGGTGGCAAAAATAATCTATGTGTGGTACTGCCGATTAGTTTAGTTTTGTCATGGTTCATGTGTGCAGTAAACATTACACTTCGTGAGAAAATAATCGTGGCTATCAAATCTGAGCTAAAAAATCGTGATTCATATTTTTCCCCGAATCGTGCAGGTCTAGTCAGAATGCAGGAAATGAAGTAGTTGATGCTCAAAACTTCCCTGGGGGAGGACACCTAGACCCCCCACTATGACATGCCCCAAAGGCCCATTCTGGCCCATATATACAGTATAGGCCCATACATATACAGTACAGTATACCCTCTACAATACATTAGACTACCCCACTGCTCTATTTATCAATCGGGTTCAGGGGGTTTCGCTTTGACACCGGTTAGCTTCCACTGTTCCAACCAAAAGGAAGTCCTGTTTGAAAGCTGCAGCAGTGATTTCCTGAAGTGACGCTGACCTCCAGTGTCTGAACTCTGAACTGCATCTCTTCCCTGAGAGAGGAGAGAGAAACAACACTGCCTCCTTTTGCTTTTACTTTCCAGGAAATGCTTCTTAAGATTCAGTGAAGACTGTGTGTTGTTGATAAAGTTTTGATTGATCAGTTGAAAGTTATTTCAAATGTGTGGATAGATGGATGGATGGATGGACAGATGGATAGATGGATGGACAGATGGATGGACGGATGGATAGATAGATAGATAGATAGATAGATAGGTAGGTAGGTGGGTAGGTGGGTGGGTGGTTGGATAGATAGATAGATAAGTAGATAGATGGATGGATAGATGGATAGATAGATGGGTGGATGGTTGGATAGATAGATAGATAAGTAGATAGGTGGATGGATAGATGGATGGATGTGACATGTCCGAAAAGACAGAGTTTTTATTTTTTTTATGTCCGAAAAGAAGTGCCAAGAAGTACACACTTAATTAATCCCACCACTTCTCCATATTTTATTCGTGATATTAAAATATTTCTGTTTTCTGTTTCTGCGTGTCAGAGTTCAAAGCGCTGAAGAGTTACTCCAGGAACCGCTACAGCCGCTCCGTATCCATGAACAACAGTTACCCCGGTAACCACAGCATCAGCATGATGGCAGGCGGGGCCAACTGGGCTCAGCCAATCAAAGACGAGTCTGAGGACGAGTTCAGCGGGATGGGAGGAGTTCCCAACGCGATGGCGCTGCCAGACTCCCACAAGGTCACACAGAAGTGAGTCACTATCCTGCTTTTTTAGTAAAAAATGGAAAAGCTGGCATCGTTTTGATTACAATATGCAGCCAATAGCGTCTTTTGTTACTATAACAGCAGCTACTGCTACAGTATCCTAGAGCGCTACACCCTCTCGTCAAAAATCATCACATCCGGTGGCACAAAAAATAAGAATCGCTATGGTGCTTGTCATTGGTCAGCTGTCAAAAAAGCGCTTGACGTGGGGCGTCTTATTTTTATTCAACTTTAAAAAGACGCTCTGAGCTGCAGAAAACGAAAAGATTAAATCTCGACAGTGGCTTTTAAAAAAGCGCATTGGACTAAGCCCATAAGTCCCCCCCAAAGGGACTTACCATCTCCAACAGAAAACACTGTTCACAAACAAACTGCTCCAAACAGCTCTATTGTAGTCCAGCCTTTACTTCAGAGACAAACGTGGTCACTTTGGAACACACGTTATAATGCTCGCCTAGCTGCTAGCATGGCACGCCCTCATACTCTGCTTCTGACTGGCTAGTAGTCCTTACCTAGGTACTGTCAGGGCACGCCCTCATACTCTGCTTCTGACTGGCTAGTAGTCCTTACCTAGGTACTGTCAGGGCACGCCCTCATACTCTGCTTCTGACTGGCTAGTAGTCCTTACCTAGGTACTGTCAGGACACGCCCTCATACTCTGCTTCTGACTGGCTAGTAGTCCTTACCTAGCTACTGAGCATGTGCGACTCCCAACAAAGATGTTACAGCAGTGAGATGTCTCACTCTGTAGCTAAAACAGAGACCTGAACACAGGGTGAAAAGAGGAGCTGCAGCAATGTGCAGTACAACAAAAATATGGTGTTTTTTTAAAATTAAACCATGTAAACCTATTCTGATACAACCTCAAAATACAATTATGAACCTGAAAATGAGCAGAATATGAGCACTTTAAACTTGACTGCTTGGCTGCGAACCTGCTGTAAGCTAATTCAAATCTCTGGTGGGAACTAAGTGTTTTATAACAGCTGATAAATGACGAGTAATGAGAATCCCCAGCACAGATAGAACAAGTCTTTACAGCTCAGATTGCTCTGCTCGGGGTTATTAAGAAAAATAATCTTTAACACATTCAGGAAAACGTGTGAATTCTGCAGCATCGTTGGAAAATAAATGTCAGCTTCTGCGGAGGTGTTTTTAGGCTGTAATAATTCTCCCGCTCACCGTGAAGAGGACTGTTGAATATTAATGTCATTATGTTGCACTGGAGTAAAGGCCACTTTAAATAAGTTTTAAAAAAAAACTATGAATACAAGGTGTTCAGTCTGCCAATGGAATAAGAAAACATTCTTGGTAAGCTTTCTTGAAATAAGATGTGATCTTCGAACTAGAGAATTCATCTTTTACAAATAACACAGCAGCTTAAAAACCTTACGAGATGTCAAAATAAAAGCTTGTTTCATCTGAGATACGAGGCAAAACTAAATGTTTTTAAGACTCTTTCACTTAACAGGATATTTAAGATGCATCGTCTAAAAAAACAAGTCCTTGTATATCTGAAATATCACTTGTTAGGTGATTGTGTCTTATATTAAGTGCTATTGCAATACAATACAACTTTATCGTCAGATTTTCACTGGAATCCTTTTAGCTACTATTACAGCTGTTTAGTCAGTACTTTTAGCTACTATTACTACTGTTTAGTCAGTACTTTTAGCTAATTTTACAGCTGTTTAGTCAGTACTTTTAGCTACTATTACAGCTGTTTAGTCAGTACTTTTAGCTACTATTACAACTGTTTAGGCAGTACTTTTAGCTAATATTACAGCTGTTTAGTCAGTACTTTTAGCTACTATTACAGTTGTTTAGTCAGTACTTTTAGCTACTATTACAACTGTTTAGTCAGTACTTTTAGCTACCATTTAAACTGTTTAGTCAGTACTCTTAGCTACTATTTTGCATTCCCGAGCAGCTCGGCTCAAAAATATGAAAAACAAAAAAACAGTTAAACAACAATTACACATATAGTACAAATACTAGTTAATTTGGTTTAGCAACAGGATATACTGATGTATAAAAGGGATCTTTATGTAGCGTGAATCAATGGCTTACTACATATGTATTATGATGGGATATTAATTTCGAAATTAGTCTTTTAACCAATTTATAAATCAACATAATTATTTGTACTCGTGAATGGCTGAAACTTGTTTAAGAGCAGAAGGCGCTCAGATTGAATGCATTAAATCATAATCATATTTAAAGTATAATGTGATTTAATCACAAACAATATTCCAATCAATAAATATGGTATTTTTATCCGTCTTATAATCAGATGGTTATGAGTTTGAGCCTCACACGGGGGACCATACTACTACTAAATATGTATTAAATTAGTCTTTTAACCAATTTATAAATCAATATAACTAATTAGAACTACCACCTCTTTGCGTTACATTTAAAGTTAGATATTTTGACAAGAAACTAGATGAACATACTTGGTATGATTTGGCTTTTTTGTAGTGTAAATGTCAGCTTCTGTGTAGGTGTTTCTATGCTGTAATTATTCTCCTGCTCACCGTGAGGAGGACTGTTGAATATTAATACCATTATGTTGTTGTTGTTGCTGTCCTGCAGGTGTTTCATTCTGCCTAACGCCACAGTGAAGTGTGATACAGGAGTGTATCAGTCTCTGCAGGCCTGGAAGGACCACAAGCTGCACATCGACCACGAGGTAACACACAACTCAATTCAATCTAACAACTTTATTACTCCCACAAAAGGGGAAATTAGTTAAGAGCAGCTACAAACAACAGACACATACATTACAGCACACAGCCTACGTATGGGCCTACACCCTAGAGAGTAGATAAATATAATATAAATAATTTATCCATTTAAAAGTCGAATTGCAGAAGGGATGAAAGCATTAGAGTGGCGATTACTTTTAAAAGCAGGTTAAATATAACAACGTCTTGATGGCAACTGTTGTTTCTAAAAGTACTGACTAAACAGCTGTAATAGTATCTAAAGTACTGACTAAACAACTGTAATAGTAGCTAAAAGTACTGTCTAAACAGCTGTAATAGTATCTAAAAGTACTGACTAAACAGCTGTAATAGTATCTAAAGTACTGACTAAACAGTTGTAATAGTAGCTAAAAGTACTGACTAAACAACTGTAATAGTAGCTAAAAGTACTGTCTAAACAGCTGTAATAGTATCTAAAAGTACTGACTAAACAGTTGTAATAGTATCTAAAGTACTGACCAAACAACTGTAATAGTAGCTAAAAGTACTGACCAAACAGCTGTAATAGTAGCTAAAAGTACTGACTAAACAGCTGTAATAGTATCTAAAGTACTGACTAAACAGCTGTAATAGTATCTAAAGTACTGACTAAACAACTGTAATAGTAGCTAAAAGTACTAACTAAACAGCTGTAATAGTAGC
Organism: Sander lucioperca; assembly: GCF_008315115.2. Lineage (NCBI taxonomy): Eukaryota > Metazoa > Chordata > Actinopteri > Perciformes > Percidae > Sander > Sander lucioperca. The sequence continues at coordinate 39,064,259 of NC_050184.1, forward strand.
TAAAAGTACTAACTAAACAGCTGTAATAGTAGCTAAAAGTACTAACTAAACAGTTGTAATAGTAGCTAAAAGTACTGACTCAACAGCTGTAATAGTATCTAAAGTACTGACTAAACAGTTGTAATAGTAGCTAAAAGGATTTCATTGTAAACGACAATAAAGTTGTATTGTATCGACACAATCACCTAACAAGTAATGGATAAACAGTTGAAATGGTTTGATAAATGGTTGAAACTACAGTATCATGGTTGCTGTAACTAACTAACTCTCATGTGTGTCAGATTGAGACGCTGCAGACGAAGATAAAGAACCTAAAAGAGGTCAGAGGTCACCTGAAGAAGGCCCGTCCTCTGCAGTGTGACTGTAATAAATACCTGTAAGTACCTCAAAACCTCAACAGAGCAAGAGGGATACATACACCAG
>NC_050184.1:39072181-39084681 GCF_008315115.2 Sander lucioperca
TGGAAACCGATATGATGTAGTCGCCGTCGGCGTTACCGTAGAAACAGAAAATATTTAGGTATATCTTTGGTTAAAAAAGAAATGAAAAATAGAAAGAATCCATTTTAAAGTGACTGATGGGAACAACAATCTTTGACATTAGTTCAGTATTCAGCGAGAAACAAGCTTCAATGTAAGTTAATAGTAATTTGGCCAGCTTGTATTTACCTTCACTAAAGTGCTTGTTTTGTCGCTGACAGACTCAGATTATTATTCTAAGTGTCTGACAACATTATGGAAAGGATCCCTACAGAGATAGACCTTTCTGTTAAGGAGTAAGATCCTTTTTTTAAACATAAAAACCGGGAAATTGCGTTCGCTAAACCCACCAGACTCCATGTAAATAATCACTAATTTAAGCATCGTAAAACACACTTAATTCAAATTCGACAGAAACAAAATAAAACTATGAAAAGCCGTTTTGAGTCGTCTTTCCACTTTTCCAACCATGGCAACTCTAGTTTTGGTTGACATAAACACATAGCTTACTGAGTCTGGTGGGTTCAGCACTAGCGACTTCAGAGCTGTTTCTGGTTAAACAGAAAGTTCTTAAATAGGTCTATCTCTGTAGGGATCCTTTCCATAATGTTGTCAGACACTTAGAATAATAATCTGAGTCTGTCAGTGGCAACAACAGAACTTTTAGTGGAAGCTGACTGATGCTGAACATTAGTCCTGTAGGATACATTACAGCTCGGTTCACAGCTGACAGTTACAGCGTTCACGCTCAATACCAGAACAATTTCACAGATCGTTGTTCCTATCAGTCACTTCATCACAAAATCATAGGAACATAGGATCCAGGTAGAAAAAAGGAAGTTACCCTTTAAAAGAAAAAACCCAGCAAACACCAAACTTCCTCCTCCTTCCTCTCCTCTCCTCTTCCTCCTCTCTCTCCTCTCCTCTCCTCTCCTCTCCTCTCCTCTCCTCTCTCCTCTCCTCTCCTCTCCTCTCCTCTCCTCTCTCCTCTCCTCTCCTCTCCTCTCCTCTCCCTCCTCTTCATCCTCTCCTCTTCCTCCTCTTCCTCCTGTCCTCTCCTCTTCCTCCTGTCCTCTCCCTCCTCTCCTCTTCCTCCTCTCCCTCCTCTCCTCTTCCTCCTCTCCTCTCCCTCCTCTTCCTCCTCTCCCTCCTCTCCTCTCCCTCCTCTCCTCTCCCTCCTCTTCCTCCTCTCCCTCCTCTCCTCTCCCTCCTCTCCTCTTCCTCCTCTCCTCTCCCTCCTCTTCTCATCTCCTCTCCCTCCTCTCCTCCTCCCTACTCTTCTCCTCCTCTCCTCTCCTCTCTCCTCTCCTCTCCTCTCCCTCCTCTCCTCTCCCTCCTCTCCTCTCCCTCCTCTCCCTCCTCTCCTCTTCCTCCTCTCCCTCCTCTCCTCTTCCTCCTCTCCTCTCCCTCCTCTTCCTCATCTCCTCTCCCTCCTCTCCCTCCTCTCCCTACTCTTCCTCCTCCTCTCCTCTCCTCTTCCTCCTCTCCTCTCCTCTCCCTCCTCTTCCTCCTCTCCCTCCTCTCCTCTCCCTCCTCTCCTCTCCCTCCTCTCCCTCCTCTCCTCTTCCTCCTCTCCTCTCTCTCCTCTTCCTCCTCTCCCTCCTCTCCTCTTCCTCCTCTCCTCTCCCTCCTCTTCCTCCTCTTCTCCTCTTCCTCCTCCTCTCCCTCCTCTCCTCTTCCTCCTCTCCTCTCCCTCCTCTTCCTCCTCTCCCTCCTCCTCTCCTCTCCTCTTCCTCCTCCTCTCCTCTCCTTTCTCTCCTCTTCCTCCTCTCCTCTTCCTCCTCCTCCTCTCCCTCCTCTTCGTCCTCTTCCTCTTTTTCCATGACTGAGACATTGAACGCAGTGACATCACTGCTGATGACATCACTGTGACATCTCATCTTTTATTATTATTATTGTTTTTATTTCTTCCACTAACTCAAATGTTGGTTTCCGTGTTGACCGACGACACAGCTACAGTTGTACTAACTGAGCAAAGCGGCAACTCCGGACGAGAACGTTTTTTTGGGATCAAACGTCGAAAAAGAACAAAACGAGGATTCAGAAACAGAACGGAAAGACTGTGAACTGGAAATCTCTTGATGTCTCGTGGGCCAATAGGAACAGGACTACACGGTGATGTCACTGAACTTGTTGCAGCTGATTTGTGGAGGAATAATGGTTTCTAGTTTAAAGTCTACCCGAGTTAACCTTCAAACATCACCGTCCAATCGCCTACTTCCTGCAGAAAACCTTCCTGTGTTTCCAGCTGGTTTGTCTTTATTTTTACTTTTGACTTATTTGCTGTCAGATTTTCTCCCTCACTTACCCAAATCCAGTTTTAAATTGGGAAATGTAACTTATAAAATTTAAAATATAGCTATAAAAAACCCAGGACATAACATTTATGATTTCAAACTTTGCACACCGCTCGCTTTTCTTTGTTTGATTTTGTTTAACACAGACGTGATTCGAATCCTCCTGCTGTAAATTAAAAGATTTTTTTTTTTAAAAACTTGAATATTGAGACGTTGAAATTCAGATGTGTTGAAATTGCCTCTCAGATACTCTTACACTGTTAAAGGTCCCATGACATGCTACTTTTTGGATGCTTTTATATAGGTCTTAGTGGTCCCCTAATACTGTATCTGAAGTCTCTTTTATATAGACCTTAGTGGTCCCCTAATACTGTATCTGAAGTCTCTTTTATATAGACCTTAGTGGTCCCCTAATACTGTATCTGAAGTCTCTTTTATATAGACCTTAGTGGTCCCCTAATACTGTATCTGTAGTCTCTTTTATATAGACCTTAGTGGTCCCCTAATACTGTATCTGTAGTCTCTTTCCTGAAATTCATCCTTGGTGCAGAATTACAGCCACTAGAGCCAGTGTGATGTGGTCTTGACCAACTGCCACTTTGCTCGTTTAAAAGCCATGATGTCTCTCTCTCTCTCATGGGTGGGCCAAATTCTCTGGGCGGGCAAAGCAGAGAAAGGGGAGGTAACCTCTCCCCTTATGACGTCATAAAGGGAAGATTCCAGATCGGCCCATCTGAGCTTTCATTTTCTCAAAGGCAGAGCAGGATACCCAGGGCTCGGTTTACACCTATCACCATTTCTAGCCACTGGGGGACCATAGGCAGGCTTTAAAAAACCTCATAAAGTGACATTTTCATGCCATGGGACCTTTAAAGCATCAGGAAAAGTGGTATATGTTGTGTGTTATGTGTGCTGCTGTTCCTGTTTTATCAGCGAGAAAGAAACAAGCCCAGACTCTTAGATTGTGATTGACACTTAAATCTGACATCGATTATATGTTTAGATCGCATTTCTGCTGTCAAACCCCGTTTTAAAGTCCCGTTGTTGATCTAAGGAAGACGTGACATATGAGTTTTATTACAATAGTTATATTCTAACGGTGTAAAAGTGTTTGCGGGTGATTTCTTGCGTCCTGTGTGAGTGCGGCCGAGCGGTCTGCTGTCTGTAGATTTTGGTTTTAACCCCATATGTATTTTCTCTGCGGTGCTATTTGCTGTCTAACAACTATCTAGGAAAAACCCTCCTGGCTGTGTTTGAATGTATTTGTAAATGTTTAGGTGTGTTTTCTAAAGGCGCACACACATGCACACACACACACACACACACACTCTCTCTCACACACACATACTCACACACTTACACACTCCCTCTCTCTCACACACACACACACTCACACACTTACACACTCCCTCTCTCTCGCTCACTCACACACATACACACACACACTGAAGGACAAACTGCGAGCACTTTGATTGGAGGACGGAGGGACGAATGGACCAATGGTGAGATGTGAGCATGCCGTGTGCAGCCAGTTAAACTGATCTAACACACCTGTACAGTTACCACTGATCTGGAAACAGTGATTGGTTTAAGTTTGTGAATAAAGTGTTAAATGCCAAAATGTACCCCTCCTCTGCTGCAAAGTGTGTTTGTGGGGGTTTTCCCTTCCAAATTTTAGATTTGTTAAATAGAAGGGAGGTGAAGTCCCTACAGCAACCTCCTGCTGAGGTAAGATTTTAGATTTTATTTAACTTTAAAACATGTTTGGTCAAAAAAAACGCAAGCCAAGTTTTCCAGTTTGATATTATTAGGCTCTCCAGGTGCCACCATTATGGCTGATGGTATCCTCCTAATAACTAAATAATTTATTGTTGACTGTTGTCAGCCACAGCCTAGTCAATATCCACAACGTTCCACTCCCGGGATTGCTTAGATTGTGTGTTAACTATTGAGGAAGTGGTTAAAGGTACTCCATGTGACCTCTGATGCACAGAAAGTTAAGCTTAAGTCATACAAATAGTTTAGGCTTTTATGGCATAGAAGGGCATTGTTTGGAGGTTGCGAGAACAGACGAGGAAGTTGCACCACACTGAGACCCCGACCTTTGTGTGTGTGTTTGTGAAAGATAACAGTTTCTGTCTAAAAAACAAGAAGACATCCCCCTGTGAGGAGAGAATAAAGACACAGGGAAAACTCAGATCAGGGTTCATTTTCAGACGAGATCTTGGTGGACCAGCTCTGACTTCATAGTCAGGGAGCCAAAGTCTCAAAAGCTCAATAAAATGGTATACTTTTTGTGTTTTTTTCTGTTAACTTTGACCCTAAGAACCAATAATTGGATTGTCTGCTCTGCCGGAAATATCGCGAAAAAGAATTGTGGCCATTTTAGTGTATGCATCCTTTATTTTTTATCAGAAAAATGTGAAAAAATATTTTTTTCCTCAAATCCTCAGTGGGTTGGGTAAGCTGTCAATAAATGCATTCGAGATGCACAGAAAACGTGCTGACAACATCCACTGAAAAAATAACTCTAACATTTCTACATGATTTTGGCTCAATTTAATGCAACAAAAATTTGGTGTTTTCTCACTTTTTTCCAATATTTTCATCTTTACTTCATTGGCAATCAACTATTCCCCCAAGTTATGGCATCAGTCAATATGCCATTCTTTTCACCAAACAGTATACTCATTCCACAGAAAAAATTATAAAAATCCAACCAAAATCAATGGATCTGTGATGATTTCACTACTAGTTGGCGATCAACAGGCTCACAACCTCAACAGAATTTTAGGCTACTCTCAAAAAGTAGGGAAAGACATCTCTTACGCCGCCTTCCCACTGGCAGTTGAAATCAGCTCCGATACGGCTTCGAAACGACCGGAAGTCATTCATTTCCTCTGGAGATTCTCAGACCGCATGCGAATGGGTCCGAACTGGGTCTAAACGAGTGCGGTGTGAAAAAAATCGCGTGAGTTGGTCAACTCTTGCGACGGGCTACAGACGGTTCCTATCCGACAATTCCAGCAGAAGTTAGCATTGCTATGGTACTGATAAACAAACCTGTTAATGCTAATTGGTTAGCTAGCAACAGACATCGAACTATTGACATTATACCGCTATATCACGTTTAACCGACCTGACGTGTCAACGTCCTGGGCAACTGTTCTCCACGCAGCAGCCTTTCTGTTTATATCTGTATAAGAGAGGTCATAGAGAATCGGACATTCAGACACTTATCAGTCCTTCTAGTCTCTCCGCCATTTTTGTGAGTCGCTTCCGAAGCTTTTCAACAGTGTAGTACGACGTCTGCTGGGGGCATATTACGGAGCTGATTTCAAGTGCCAGTGGGAAGGCGGCGTTATGCTGGACTCAGTAAACTTTGCTTAACTGAACTCTTCGTTTCAGATTGATCCTTGTGTTCTGGTAAACTTAAGTCTGGTGTAAGAAGGCGGCGGAATTAATTAATAGGAGTCAGATTTGACAGGCCTTAGGGCCTTATTTAGAATAAATTACTTACACCAGACAGCTAGCTAGACTATCTGTCCTTTTGAACGTACACATGTTCCACCAAAACAAGTTCCTTCCTGAGACTATTTAGCAGATTTTTGCATTTATACTGCAGGTAATAATTTTATTTTTTCAATTTTGCCTGAACTTAATATGTAAAAACTTTCTTTGGTATTCTGAATAGCTAATATACATTAAACAATATTATTTTAATGCAGAAATCCTAAACAGATTCAGTATTATGGTCTATAGAGCGGTAGTTACGATAAGACACATGAGAGAAACATCCAACTGTAATTTATTAATACATTTATTTATGTGTGTAGATTTTATCTCAACTATAAGACCACATTTCCCATCAACCCCGCTACTTCCTGTTTAGCGTTTGTTTTCTTCCTGTCAACCAGCCGGCATGGAGTTAGTTTTGACGATGAGCGGAGTAGTTGAAGAGCCTCGCTAGCTTCAATGAGTTTTTGTTGATAAAGACTATAATGACTTCACCAGAACTGCTGATGGACTTGTCGCAATTTTCATTGCGCTAACGTTATGGAAATTACATTTACGATAGGATTAACACCCTAGATGTCCCCAACTCATGGGCTTTTAACCCCCTGTTTATAAAAAGTACTACCCGAGGGGAGCTTTACAACGAAATGATTTTTGTTAGTACTCACGGTTTAAGGCCACTCCTCCCAGGATCACCTAAGGTTTCACTCTGCTGGAAATGCACTCCCCGATGAGGTAATAGGAGGTCTGCCTGTCAAGATCGGCCCCCGCCGGGCTGCAACTCACCACGGGCGGTTAAAGAGGAGTCTGAACTGCCCCCAGTGGGGATGTCCCTCTCCCGTATGGCAGGGGTGGAGAAAAAAGAGAAAAAGTCTTCCAAAAAGGCACAAAAGATTGACGAGGGTTTTGGTTCCCTAGCTCAACACGAGCTCAGGTATTTTTATTTTAGTTGAAGCAGAAAGTTAAAAAAGCAAATAAGCTAAACTGAAAGAAAATGAAAAAATGCACTAAATCCCTAACAGAGTGAGTTCAATAAAAGCTGAGATGCTGATGTCCTTGCGTCCGAAGCACAAAATGCCCCAAAAAGAGTTCTTCCTCTCAGCGAGTTACCCCTATATATTACATATACTGACTGGTTCGCTCCCCCTGGCACAGCAAGGTTTGTTTCACCACTTCATATGACCTTATAGGGTAACACCATTTAATGCAGATACAAGTTAGAAGACACTTGCAGGAAATTACACATGTGACCATGTTTCGTATCTATGCATTACACAATCCAACAGCCTTGTACATTACACAAGCTAGCGATAATACTTTTAAATCATATATGACTGCCTGACTCCCCTCTCCAAGCAAAAGCAGGACAACATTAATTACGAGTGCATATGTTTCACATCAAGTCCCCATTGCTCTCTCTCATACATGAACTCAGTGCTCCACACACAAACTCCTCCTCTACATCAGCTGTAGTCTAACAATCTGGCAGGCAGTCACAAAGCAATCCACATCATTATTTTTCTAAGCAAGTGAATATAGTAATGCTTCAAAGCAAGTGAATATTGTAATGTTTCTAAGCAAGTGAATATAGTAATATTAGTAACACAGTTTTCAGCATGATTACATTCCTAAGCAGAAATATAGTTTTAGCTGTTTTTGGGTTTTCAACTGAACCTCCGTTCAACACTAAATATCTGTCCCAACCCGGCCCGGCCAGTCGGGTACCGTTGCATCCTGACGGGCTGGGCCAGGTATTCATCCTCTAGTCCGGAGCTTAGCACCGCCCAAGATGATTGTGATTGGTTTAAAGAAATGCCAATAAACCAGAGCACGTTTTTTTCCCATCCAGGAATGCTGGGTGGACTAGACAGACCTTCCTCCACAGAGCTGTGGAGGAGGAAGGTCTGGCAATGCAAGACTAGAATCATGGTGACCAAGGCCTCGCCCAGAGTATTTATTAGGTTAAAGTTACATTGCTACGCTTTGAGCCAAAAGCGAATATTTAGCATTTTAGTTTGGAAGATGTTACAGTCACAATAATAAGACACGTGAATATTTTTAGGGAAATGTTTAACATCTCTAATAAGGTGACAGCACAAAACTCATACATATAATTATTTTACAATATTACTTTTAAATATGGAAAGACATTTTGTCTGATGAACACACATTTAAAGATTACACACTAAAGCTCATTTTGAAAGTGTTTTTCCACTGGAGGTCCCTCCAGTCAAATATTATTTTATCTAATCTAAAAAAAAGTCAGAAAACAGTAAAACATGTCAGTTATATTCCCCACAGCCGATTAATCAGATAAATTAAAATGTTTTGTTTTATTCTATAAACTTATGACTATATATGACAAAGAAAGTCATCAAATCTTTATAATAGAGAAGCTGGAAGCAGTAATATTTAGTATTTCTTCATGCAAAGTGACTAAAAGGATAAATTGATTATCAAAATAGTTGGTAAAATTGATGGTTAATCAGCTGATTGCTGCAGCTCTATTCTGGCCCGTTACATGAGGACTTTAAAGTCCAATTCAGACGAAAGATTCGCGACGAGACAAAACCGTTTTGGAACATGGCATGGAAGTTTCAGCGGTCTGAACCATCCCGTGGAGTCTCCAGAGGCTGGTTTTACAACATAAGAGACGTCTCCGTTTCAACAGCCAATAGAGAAGTCAGCTGGTGGAGTCTCCAGAGGCTGGTTTTAGAACGTAAGCGACGTCTCCCGCTTCAACAGCCAATAGAGAAGTCAGCTGGTGGAGTCTCCAGAGGCTGGTTTTAGACCGTAAGAGACGTCTCCTGCTTCAACAGCCAATAGAGAAGTCATCTTGTAAAGTCAGCTACAATAAAATGATCCATAATCCAATTTATTTCTGTTACAAACTGTTAACGGAGGCTGAATGTGCGCCCGCGAGCACGTACAGTGGAGCGAGCTAGAGAGTGACAAAGCCTTGAATCAGAAATAAAACGTATTTTCACCGATTCATCACTAGAAATGTAACTGTAGCAAGCATCTCACTGTCACTAATGTTATCCACGTTCATATTTAGACGCAACAACTTATAAATCCAGCTACAAAAAGCCTGGAAGTCGGAAGTTAGGACAGAAGTACAAAGAGCAGTTGTTATGGAGATGATACACCGTCTCGTCTCATTGGTGAGTACTGGCAGCTTTCAGAACTAGGATTGGGCATCGAGAATCGATCCCTATTTGGAATCGTTCCAAAAATTACGATTCCATCAATCGTTTGGGGGATTTGGTTTTCAAATCCGATCATTGGTTCCAAATTTAACATGCACAAGTTTTGGTTTCCTTAGCGACCAGGCGCTTGTTGTGTTGCAGCCTTGGAGCACAGTAAGCGGCGCTCTAGTGTGGCTTTATTTTACGTTGAAAAAGCTGTAAAACTGCAAACAACCATTGAATCAAAAGTCCAGGGTGCTCAGGAAGTTCAGTCAGATGTTTGAAGGTGCTCTTTGGGGTCAGGGATTCAATTAAGTGTAGAAAAAAAAGGAAAATCCAAGGCACTCTTCTTCAAAATTATTTTAAAAGCCTTTATTTTACTGGCTATTTCATAATAGAAAATGTAAAAGACATAGGGAGAAGCAACCCACGTGTAGCGGCACAGACAAAACTTGCCTCTTATTTGTGAAATAAGCATGTGACCTGCTTCAACTCCACCTATCACAGAATCAGATTTCAGAAACGATAAGAACCGGAATTGAAAGGAAGAATCGGAATTGGAATCAGAATTGTTCAAATCCAAACGATTCCCAATCCTATTCAGAACCCTGCAGACCTGTACGTGTTGCAAGTAGCTGCAAGTTTACACTGGTCTCGTTGTGAATCTTTGGTCTGAACTGGGCTTGAGGAAAGAAACAGATGCAGCAACTCAACATTACAGCTCATCCCTCTTCCTCCTCCTCTTGTTTGTCTTCTTGTCTTCCTTGTGGAAGACTTTTCCATCGGCCTGCTTCCTCCAGCTCAGTTTGATGTTGTCGTCCAGCCCCTGGTCCCTCAGCTTCTGTTTCAGCTGAGACACAAAACTTATTTTGTTTTAATTTGCTTTTAAGAGTGTCGTGGAAAATATTTTTGGTGTTTGGTGATGAAGCATAAATATAAATAAATATTAATAAATATAAATACATATACATAAATATAAATACATATTAATATAAATATAAATAAATATTAAAAAAAAAAAATATATATATATATATATATATATATATATATATATATATATATTAAAAATAAATATAAATATAATTTTAAGATTGTCTGACACGCTGGAGTTATCTAAGTTATTTTCTTTATTCTTTTGCAATTGAAGGAGACAGCCTAACAGAGTGCAAGAAGTCTGAGAGAATGTGTCAGCGAGACAAAGAAACCTCAGGGTTATTATAGGGTGAGCATACAAAGGGAGGGACTGTACTTCTGTACTTCTTGTCGACTCAGTAATTAATTTCTGCTGATTCTGCTTATTTTACTGCTGAGTCTATACTGTTTCAGAAAAGACTGCCTCAAGCCATTGAAGTTGGCCCTCTGCCAGGTGCTACCAAGTGTGGAGGCTACACCAGAGGGAGGGAGCCATGTAGCTTCAGTACTACGGATGATAGAGTACTATAATGGATCCCTATAACTGATATATTATAATAGCATATAGAAAACAGAGTAAATATCGTATAGTATAAAAGTAAATACATATAAAGTCATGAGAATATAAAAAACATGCAGTAATGGATAATATATGAAAGAAAAATCACACATCAGTATGACATAAAAGTTTCCACTACAAGAGTCATTTGGTTGTTCTGTTTTAGTATAAAAGTATAAAACATGAGTTACCTGCTTCAACATGGCCTCCATCACAGCAGGGTCATTCAGATCCAGACTGTTCTTGTTCTCAAACTTCATTTTCATCACTTTGATCACTTTCTTTGAAACAGGAACTAATTTGTAAAAAGCAAGACAAACTTTATGAGTTATAACATGTCTGTGTGGATAATAATCAGCATCCTGTTCATTCCTCATCATCAGTTTAAACAATAGATTCAACACTAACTTATCATCTGCAGCTGATCACCACTGGATGCTAACTTTACTAACTATTTGTCATGATGTCATAATGCACGACTCCGGTAAGAAGAATTCCAAAAAGTTTTATTAGGAGCACAAACAAAACGGGCACCGGCAACAGTTGCCAAATCGACAGGGAAGGGGTCCAAAAACAGGCACTGGTAAAAAAAATCCAAAAGGAACCAGAAACCAGGAACATAGAAACATGGGAATAGAGGGAAAAAACGCTTACTGTACGTAGGCTACACACTGCCGCCGACTTGAGCTGCAAAGAAGCTCTGGCCGCCCGGTCAAGGATGCTGGTCAAAAAGTACGGGGAAGCTGTTTGAGGCTTTGGCCGCTCTGACGTAGCAGCATTCTATGTTCATCATGGAAAAAGCACAAGCCGCTGAACCGCAGCAGCATGCAGGCAGAGCGAGCAGCCGCCAGCTGTTGATCCGTGCAGGACTTCACCGTGAGCGGACTGTTTAGAGACCATGTGAACGGCAGGTAACGTTAACTGGTTCCTATACGCAAATATCATAAATGATAGGGAACCCAGCAACGGCCATGATGAGCTTTTCCTCCTTTTTCTCAGAACTAATGTTTTGGTAGGAACCAAAGTTTACATCGTATGTTTCTCTGGAATCAGCCAGCGTGAAGGACGTCTATATTCTGATTGCTATCCGCTTTTTGCCGCTGAACCGCGTCATAGCTCATTACCATAAAGTTGGCCTACTTTCAACTTTCTGATTGACGCTCTGGTCGCTCTGGTCGCTCAAAACGCCCAAAACGTGACGCCGACAGATTTGCATTTCCTTGCAGCTGAGAGAAGCAGCTTCCATTGAAAATGAATGACTTCCTGTATCTTTAGAAGCTCAAGTCGGCGGCGGTGTGGACGTACAGTGAAAGGCTGAACACTAAAGAAACAGACAATCTAGCACTGGGGAAAGGGGGGAGACAGAACTTAAATACACAAGACAGGAGAGACAATGAGACACAGGTGCAACACATTAGGGCGGGGACAGGTAATCATACTGGTGGGAAAATATACAACAGGAAGTAAAACAAGACAACACTATAGGGAGAACAGAGAGACTACAAAATAAAACAGGAAATGGAAAACCAACAGGAAACATGAAACCAACTAAATACAGAAACTTGACACTGGACGAGACGTGACACTATTCCATGGAAATGATCCACATCATGATGTTCACATTTATTCTCCACAACGTGATGTTTTCTCTTGTTTTTGTGTTATTCTCATGTGATGCTAAAGTAAACCTGAATCTTAATGTAAAAGCTGTTTGAATCCCGGGTTAGCACTCACCTGGACCGTAGCAAATGAACGCTCTCTCCATGTCACAGGGCCAGTCCTCCCAGGCTCCTGATTGGCTGAAGTCTGCAGCCACACAAGTCTCGTTCCCGTTCTTGTTATCAGGTTGCTCGTTCTTCCAGAAGCTGAATGAGGAGGTACTTCCATCTGACCACTTCCAGGAGTCTCTGAAGAGGCCGATCCAGACCCAGTTTACTCCAGCAGGTATCATTGCCTGTACCTTCTGGTTCTCTGTCATGTTTCTCACACTGGCCACGTCTGTGTGGC
>NC_050184.1:39092181-39094681 GCF_008315115.2 Sander lucioperca
CACAACGACGGTAGGAGACAATCAGTGAGGTGAATGGTAACCCCTCACTGTAGACTAGACTTACAGGGGAGCAAGGCCATAGCACATACACACATCCAGAGACAAGAGAAAAACAGGAGTTGTGCATGTGCAGTTTAGGCTCAACAATCATTTTGATGCACTGAGGTACAGTTTTTGTCAGAAATTATATAATAGGATATGTTTCCCATATCAGGTAACAAATTGGATAAATTAACTTCAAATTAGAAGTACTTAGGTTTGCCCTAGTAGGCTTAAAAACTTTAATTCATATTTCTTTTAGAGCTACCAGACACCGATTAGTATTACTTTGTGTTGCAAACTAAAGATACAAATAAAATAAACAACATATTTTTGTTTTTTTCATCTTAGTTTATTGGTTATATTGACACCAATACAGGTTGATATGAGATTTCATCCTAAAAGCAGTTCATCTAATATCGTACTCTAGTGAGTTTTTGGGTTGCTATATCACAAATTTTATTTTGGTGATTTCTTTTTCTTTTAAAGAAATGATTTATTTAACTTTTTGTTGCTTTTATACAGGGTTTTGCTGTGTAACACAAGACACAGTGTTAATGGCTATGTCACTAAACGGATTATTTATATACGCTGCATTTTTGAGCCATGAGTTTATCATGCCTCAAATAGGAGGGATATAGTAGCAATAATAAATAAGGTGTTCACATCATTTTGATTTTAAAACTACTCTAAAGATTTTTTTTGTTTTGTTTTGATTGAATTGCACTATTTGCAAAAACACAACCCTTAAGATAAACTGAGGCCTAAAGAGAACAATTTCCAAAACCAGTGTTCCCTTTTCAGCACAATTTGTATGGATTTTATAGAGTTAAACCAGAATGAGGGAAAGAAATGCTGTTTTACAATTATTGATGTTCACTAAAATAAGTAGATTTTTTTTCCAAGTGATAATATTAATAAAAGAACAAATGATGCTTTTTGGAGTTCTGTTTTGTGCCACACAGTGCCTCGTGTGTGTCAGTCGGGTCCATCTCACCCCCCCCACCAGCTGCAGGCCCGGTTACAAACTGCACCAGAACACAACAACAACAACCACCATCACAGCACCTCAGACCACAGCACAGCTATAAAGGTTCGTGGTCTTGGCTACGGTTCTCGGCCCAGAACGAAAGGGATGGTGGACTAGTGCTAGCATCTGGTTGTGACTTCAGCATCTGGAGATGCACTGTGCAAACCAAAGAGCCAGCAGCAAACCACATGCCCTACCCAAAGCCTTGATGAACATTGTGTGATGAACTGATGACGCCTATCTGGAGGTACGGGACAACAGCCAGCAGACGGACTGAGAGAAGGAGGGGGGGAGCGAGAGACTGTCCTGATCTGACACATCTGACGCATTGAGAAGTTAAGTAGCACACAGACTCACATTCTGAAAATACACACACTATTAGGAGAAGATAATTAGAAGTACTTATCTTTACTTTTAAGATAAGTATTCAGTTGGTGTGTCAGGAAATGTTTAAAGTACATTTCACTGTTTGAATTTGAATTGGATTGATGAAAAGTTGATAAAAAATAACTTTGGCTTTAGGTAAAGCCTGACATAAACATCAGTAAACTATTTTTGGGTAAATACAGGCATAAATGATCCATTCAAAGACTTCCTAGAAACCTGCTTTGAAAAGGGGAATACCTTAAATTGTATTTTTCTAGTCTTTTGCAGTTGCTGCATCTTTCCTGGTGACCTGTGGAAGTTGTGTGAGGTTTAGTGCTGAGATGGTTTGAAACCATGACGATTAAAAACCATGTATCAACAACTTTAACATGGAGATATGATTAAGACTAACATCTAAATGAAAATGTTCAATGTTGACGTGAATGCTTAATGATGTACATTATGAGTAATGTACTGAGACAATGGTATACACATATTTATTTAATATTTACTCTCATATTTATATGTGTTCATATTATGCTTATTGAAGTTACAACACGTTTAATAATTTCAATATTGTATTTTTGATGATGCAAAAGTAATTCAGGAGGGAAGTTAAAGATAAAACTTACATGAAAAGTAAGACATATAAGTTAAAGATAAATCTTATAAACAGTAAAAGATAATACTTTTATACTATAAAGATAATAATATATAATATACTTTGTATATAAAAGGGATAATTCAGTCAGGAAAAGCTTAGAGGAAACAAGAGCTTTAGCGAGATAGAGAAGTCCACTGGATGACAGTCTATGAGAGACTGGCTCAGGTTACAGGCAGGCGTTTCCAGCGGGGAGGAGTCTGCAGCAGACCTTCTGTCTCTGAGCTTTCAGCACACCAACATAAAAAACTTGAATTGACTCAAATGCCTCGTAGGAAAAAGTTTAGAAAAAAGAAGAGGTTGCCTTCCATGCTGGTGCCAGAGAGCTAAATGTACTTTTATTAGGATAATGGGTTTCCTATTGATGGATTGTATAGGAGTTAAATGTATCAGTTACTTTAACT
>NC_050184.1:39099681-39124681 GCF_008315115.2 Sander lucioperca
AGCCTGGCGACAGCAGCCAGAGAGGAGAGGGGCCATGAAACTACTGCACCATGGGAAACAATCAACAGAAACCGACTTCTGACTAACTGACTTCTGCTCTTTACAGGTGACTACTTACTACCTAATTATCATACACCATGATCAAATATGTCTAATGGAGCTCAGTGTAAATTCTTCAGGAAGACTTCAAATAACCTCAATCACAGCTCTCTCCCTAAAACAAATCAGCTGTTTAGAAGCGTTCACTTTTCAGTTAAATCAATCAGAATCGGCCATGAATTTCATGAGCCAATCAATGCATTACATCCCTGCTTTAAATCTGGTTCTCTCCCTGCGGTCAGCTGTCTTTTCAGGCAAAGCATGCAACCCTCCTCCTCCCCTTCCCCCTCCAGTCATCGTCACACTTCGGGCTCCTTCACCACCACCACCACCAGTGTCTAGACTCCATTAGGGGGATATGTCCTGTTTTCCTACCCCTTTAAAAAATATTTCACAACGATGGAGTCTAATCTCCAAAGACTCTGTACGTTTCATTATGTATATTATATAATAAACCGTTGCATATCTGCAACGAAGTCTCTCCTGATTGAAATAATATTAATAATCATTAAAATACCTGTGTATTTTACCCATAGACAGTATATAGAATGGACCAACAGATCCCGTGTCTCTGAACGGAGACCAGTGAAGTCTCTTTCCCGGTGATGGCTGAGCGTTACTGAGCAGCCTCCAACTGAGCTTGAAGACGTAGATGTGACGTGAGCAACCTGTCTGAAAGTTGGAAGTCTTCTGGTAGCTGTGCTAAGAGAAATCTCAATCATTCCCAATCTAGCAGAGACGGAGAGCGTAGGTATATGTAAGGAGATAACATAGACACAGGCTAATTATTGATCACTAAAATGATAGTTAACATTAGTAATTACACTTAAACAGCTAATGTACGTCCAAACTGCCTGCGAGCTTCTCCTGTACTATACGGTAATTTCTCTACTATGAGACAGTAAGTCTCGTGGTTATGACACAATCGTTAGCCTATTTTTATAAAAACGTCTGCTACGGAGCCATAACGTGAGGTACAAGGTAATGGAGCCTTTTATACATTGTCGTGTTTCTTTAGAAATAAACAATGGACAAATAGAGTCTTTAAACTCTTCAGATGTAAAGTTATTCTCTGTCAAAGTGACGTCAAAATGAATGGCAGTCAATGGGATGCTAACGGGAGGTGATGGCTTGGTAGCATCAAAATGGCTGAGACAGGATGTGCATAAAAGGAAACAAAAGAAAAGAGCGTGTCATAAGAAGAAACTTCCTCGGCAGTCTAGAAGTATAATAGCATAACTAGGAGAGGCACTATATTATTGATTATACGATAGGTAAATCTGATGACTGTAAAGAGAAGCAGAGAAAAGCAGGGGTGCTGTGTCTGCAGCGATACGCCCTGCCCCGCCGGTCTAGGCGTTCACTGCAACTCCTCACTCCCTAACTATAAGCTTTATCAAAGAGGAGAGTTTTCAGTTTAGTCTTAAATGTAGCGACGGTGTCTGCCCCCAGAACCCAGATTGGGAGCTGGTTCCACAGGAGAGGAGCCTGATAGCTGAAGGCTCTGCCTCCCATTCTACTTTTAGAGACTCTAGGAACCACAAGTAACTCTGCATTCTGGGAGCGTAGTGCTCTAGTGGGACAATAAGGTACTAAGAGGTCCTCAAGATATGAAGGAGCTTGACCATTTAGAGCTTTATAGGTCAGAAGAAGGATTTTAAATTCAATCCTGGATTTTACAGGAAGCCAATGGAGAGAAGCTAATACAGGAGAAATGTGATCTCTTTTCTTAGTTCTTGTCAGAACACGCGCTGCAGCATTCTGGATCAGCTGGAGAGTCCTAACGGACTTATTTGAGCATCCTGATAATAAGGAATTACAGTAGTCCAGCCTGGAAGTAACGAATGCATGGACTAGTTTTTCTGCATCGTTTTGAGACAGGATGTTCCTAACTTTAGCAATGTTACGAAGGTGAAAAAAGGCTGTTCTAGAGGTGTGTTTTAGATGGGCGTTAAAGGATAGATCCTGATCAAAAATAACTCCTAGATTTCTGACAGTAGTACTGGAGGCCAGGGCAATGCCATCCAGAGTAATTATATCTTCGGCTAATGAGGTTCGGAGGTGTTTTGGGCCCAGCACAATAACTTCGGTTTTGTTTGAGTTTAACATCAGGAAATTGTAGGCCATCCATGATTTTATATCTTTAATGCAAGCTTGAAGTTTAGCTAACTGGCTGGTTTCGTCTGGCTTGATTGACAGATATAATTGGGTGTCATCCGCATAACAGTGAAAGTTAATTGAGTGTTTCCTAATAATATTGCCTAGAGGAAGCATATATAAGGAGAATAGAATTGGTCCAAGCACTGAGCCTTGAGGAACGCCATGGTTAATTTTAGCGCAATTGGAGGGTTTATTGTTAACATTAACAAATTGCGATCGATCAGAGAAGTAGGACTTAAACCAGTTTAGTGTGATTCCTTTAATGCCAACTAAATGTTCCAGTCTCTGTAAGAGGATGGTATGGTCAATAGTGTCGAATGCAGCACTAAGATCTAATAAAACAAGTACGGAGACAAGTCCTTTGTCTGATGCAGTTAGAAGGTCGTTTGTAATTTTCACCAGTGCCGTCTCTGTGCTATGATGCTTTCTAAATCCTGACTGAAAGTCCTCAAATAAGCTATTGCTATGTAGAAAATCACATAACTGATTAGCGACTACTTTCTCAAGGATCTTGGAGAGAAAGGGAAGGTTAGATATAGGTCTATAGTTGGCTAAGACCTCAGGATCGAGGGTGGGTTTTTTCAGTAGAGGTTTTATCACAGCTACTTTAAATGACTGCGGTATATAACCTGTCAATAAAGACATATTTATCATATCTAGCAATGAAGTGTTGACCACGGGTAACGCTTCTTTAAGTAGCCTCGTTGGGATGGGGTCCAAGAGACAGGTAGATGGCTTAGCTGAAGAGACCTTTAGCATTCAAAATGGCGCCTTAGGAGTTATGCGTTGTGGAGAGAGCTTACCTCCTTGATGTTACCCAGTGGTGTAGTCTAATGTATTGTAGGGGCGAGCTAGCCTCATTTTGTTTGACAATACTTTAAACGTCAATAAGACATAACATCACCCAACATCGCTTAGAGCACCTTTAATGCAAAAACACAACTAACAGAAACAGGAAATGCTGAGTCATCCTGCTAACCACCAACAGTTTTAAATAGTTAAAGAAAAGATTGAAACTCTTTTTGTTAGTTCATCATTTTCACAACTTTATTAAATGCATAAGAACAAAACAATTTGTTTTCAAATTCACTCTTAAAAAACTCTTTTATTTCTCACTAAAATACATTAAGTTTATGACCAAATGTGACAAATAAAAATCCTCAAATGTTCATCTTGAAGAAGCTGGAACTGTAAATATTTAGTATTTTAGTTTAGAAGATGTTACAGACACATAACAAGTCTCATGACTAACTTTAGGTAAATGTTTAAAGTCTGCATCTCTAATAAGGTGACAGAACAACAATCATACATATAATTACTTTCTAACATTACTCTCACATAAAGAAAGATAGTTATGCTGCGTTCCAGACACAATTTTTAGCCCGTAAGTTACGACTTCAAGTCACGACTCACGACTTGGTAGCGTTCCAGACAAATTCACGAGCTGGCTAGCTAAACAGTGTGCTGTTGGCAGGGTTTAGGTTACCTAATGTTGACGTTAGCTGGCGGCTACATAACGCTGATGTTAGCTAGCGGCTACTTAACGTTAACGTTAGCTAGCGGCTACATAATGTTAAAGTTAGCTAGTGCTAGCTGATACTAGCGATTTCTAGTCTGCGACATATTTTGGGCTTCATTTAATAAACATAACCTGTAGTAGTACACAGTCGTATGTGTATTGTTTTGATTACAATGTGCAGAATTACTTTACGTTGCCTATTTATGTCTATTTATTTCTATTTCTCACCGTTAATCACCGGCGTCTGTGCAGCATCAACAGGGGGCGCCACTGTTGTTCATGTGTGTGTGACGTCAAAAACTGTAACTGGGAGTACAACCATCTGGTACCAGTTCATGAGTAGTAAGTTACAGGTTTGACTGCCGTTCCAGGGCACTTTCACGGGAGAAGGTTGTGAAAACACGAGTTACGGGATGCCTGGAACGCAGCACTAGTCTGATGAAAATATATTTTAAATAGTCAACGCTAAAGATAATTTATATTTTAAACAAATTAAATAATGTTAATGTTAAAACATCTCCACCACAACCTGAAAAACATCAACATAAAATATCAGAAATCAGTAATACATGTCGGTTATATTTCCCCACAGACGATAAATCAGATAAATACTAAAGTCTTGTTTAAACAGTCTAAGGCCCAAATATATTAAGTTTATGATCAAATATAACAAAGAAAACATCAAATCTTCATGTTTGAGAAGCTGTGAATATATTTATTGTTTCTGTCTGGAAGATGTTAGTCACATCAATTTTAGGTAAATGTTTAAAGTTTGCATCTCTAATAACCAGAGCCACACAGAATCTGCAGACAGAATTTTACCCAGATTTTAAACAAATTAAAATAAAACTCAGAATGTTAAAACATCTCCATCTCCAACCTGATGAACAATCGGTTCAATTCTGCAGATTTTCATTCTGGATCACGGCTGAAAACTGTAAAAACATCTTCAGATTTGTGTTTATAAGGTGACCAGGGCCTGAAATTAACACCCGACCACGCGACAAATGCGGGTGAATTTTGCCATTGGCGGGTAAAACTGTAAATCTACCTGCCACCTTGGCAGCCAATGAGAATTGAGTGATTCAGGGTTGTTTTCTTTGCCATTGTTGTTCTTTCACATTTCAACCAAGTCCGCCATTTGCTTGGATTTGAGCTAAAAATGTGGTGGCGCATTACTGGGGTGAAGAGGCCGACTGAAACTCATCTTTCCTCAACAAAAAGATGAGGATGATTCAAAGAAAAGTAAAAGAAGACGTTTTATTACCAAGTGGACAGTTGGTGACAACGGCAAGGTTCGTGAGGTGCTGATTTACAACAGAAGTACAGAACAAATGTACTGCTGTGACGGTCGTTTCTCAGAGAAAGAGGTGGAGGAAGTCGAGTGTGTCTGCTCCTTTTTTGTGGACTCAGAGGAGCAGTCGGTATATGATAACTAATCATTATCTAAATCATTAAATAAAAAGATAAAAAATATGTTTGATAAGAGTCATTAATTATATTGATTTCGTTAACAACTTGACAGGACTTAAATGTGTATTCTTAACAAGTTCAAGAACGATGCTTGTGCATTTCCTGTAGTTCACCTTTATGAGGCAAAAGCAATGGCTGGTAAAAAGCCTGTGTGGCTAGTAGATTTTAAAATCCACCTGCCACAGTGGCTGGTGGCCAAAAAAGTTAACTTCAGTCCCTGAAGGTGACAGCACAACACTAATATATTCACATGATTATCTTCTATATCAATCATTTAAAGATATTCTGACTCATCACAGCCAGACGCGTTGTTAAGGCCTTTCCACACGGGGAGCGATTGTCTCGCCTCATAATTCATTTTCAATAAGAGGCGAGCTGGCAGGTGGGGGGGGGGCAGTTTGACAGGCGACGTGACAAGCGGGCGCAACCCCGTGAAACTGTCGCCTTCGTGCTCGTCACACGCACACGCTGTAAGGAATTTGTCTAAATGAGGCCGTAAGGCCTGTCTAATCTGACTCCAATTTATTAATTCCTGCGCCTTCTTTCATCAGACTTAAAGCAGCCATATTATGCTCATTTTCAGGTTCATAATTGTATTTTAAGGTTGTACCAGAATAAGTTTACATGGTTTAATTTTCTAAAAACACCATATTGTTGTTGTACTGCAGTGCTCTCTCTCACTGCTGCAGATCCTCTTCTGGTCTCTGTTTTAGCTACAGAGTGAGACCTCTTTTCTTCTTCTTCTTCTTCTGTACTATCTTTGATTGCACTGCACATGCCCAGTAGCTCAGATGTAGATCATGTCAGCTAGCTAGCTCCATAGACAGTAAAAGAAAGGCTGTTTCTACAACTTCGGTCAGTTACAAGGCAGGATTAGCTGGGAGACTTCTAAATGAGGGCGCACATGTAATTAGTTCTTTTGTAGATTATGGTGAACTTGTGTGTGTTGTAGTAGTGCTTTGCTATTGAGAACGAGGTAGCATGCTAGCGTTAGCATGCTAGCGTTAGCCATAGCGTTAGCATGCTAACGCTACGAGCTAATGGTTGCGGTTAGCCTGCTCGTTTCTGCTTGTGACGTCACAAGCCGTGCCAATTTTGAACAGCTCACCCAGAGACTGAAGGCAGGACACATTCAACCGTATCTCACTCTAAACAGCATGGATGGATTTTTTTCAAAGTTTGTATGTGTGTGGAAGCACCAGAGACACAAAATAACACCCCAAATCCCAGAAAAAGTGATTTTTTCATAATATGGGCACTTTAAGTTTACCAGAACACGAGGATCAATCTGAGATGAAGAGTTCAGTTCAGCAAAGTTTACTGAGTCCAGCATAAGAGTTACAACACAGCTGTGGGATCACAAACAGAGACTAAGTTTCCCTAGCAACAGACATCAAGTCAGAGCCCGGTCCACCAAGATGTCCTCCGAATTATGAGCTCTGATCTATTCTCTCCTTCAAGCTGTTATCCTATCCTCACAGGGGGGGGGGGGGTCTTATTGTTTCTTAGGCAGAAATTGTTATCTTACACACAAACACCAAGGTCGGGGCCTTCGTTTTGTGCAACTTCCTCTTCCGTTCTCGCAACCTTCAAACAATGCACCTTTGCCATTAAAGCCTAAACTATTTTTATGACTTAAGCAACGCCTGCACGCTGCAAGAGTTGAACTGTGTTGAACTTTTCTCTACGTGAGCGATGCACAAATCAATGAACAAGAGATTGTTCTTCTTGTGACTTTACTGAAATATAAAAGTGATTTCTAAACAGTTATCAGAACAGAGACAGCGGAGCTTCTGCTTGTCAGAGCATCGGCACAAGATTTCCCTAATCAAGACTATGCTAATGTAGCTAACTTTAGCTATCAACAATAACTGTCTGTGGTTAGGAAAGACTAGGATTACCACTATGTGTTATAAATCTGCCTGTGATTAGGGAGATATGAAACCACAGTCAGCTGATCTCATCCAGTTGTACGGCAGGGATACAGTATCTCCATGGTTACCACTCATTGATCGCCTGGCGTTGTCCTTCACATGACGCGACTACGCAGGCCAAGGGTCGCTCCCTGTGTGAAAAACCCTTTACTCTCACACAAAGAAAGACATTTTATCATTAAAATAGATTTTAAACAGTAAATCAGTAAAACATGTCGGTTATATTTCCCCAAAGCTGATAAATCAGATAAATACTAAAGTCTTGTTTTATTCTAACAACAGTCTGAAGCTCAAATATATTAAATTTATCACCAAATATGACTAAATAAAGCATTAAATCTTCATGTTTGAGAAGCTGGAAGCTGTGAGTATATTTAGTATTTCTGCTTGCAAAGAAACAGACTTTTCTCTGATGAAAACAGACGCAGCAACTCAACATTACAGCTCATCCCTCTTCCTCCTCCTCTTGTTTGTCTTCTTGTCTTCCTTGTGGAAGACTTTTCCATCGGCCTGCTTCCTCCAGCTCAGTTTGATGTTGTCGTCCAGCCCCTGGTCCCTCAGCTTCTGTTTCAGCTGAGACACAAAACTTATCTTATCTCATTTGTTTTTTCATGAAGGTAAAACAGTATAAAACATGATGTACCTGCTTCAACATGGCCTCCATCACAGCAGGGTCGTTCAGATCCAGATTCTCCTTGTTCTCAAACTTTACTTTCACCACTTTCTTTGACACCACTTTGTAAAAAATCACACACACACACACACACACACACACACACACACACACACACACACACACACACAGACAGATACACAGACACACACATATACACAGACACACACAGACAGAGACACACACACACACACACACACACACACACACACACACAAAATCAAACAACCTTTATGAGTTCAAACATGTCTGTCTGGATAATAATCAGCATCCTGTTCATTCCCGTCCATCAAAAACCCTTTTGTTGTTTAAGTTTGTTTTTTTTTCAACATTTTTGTGCGTTTTTTTTTCAACGTTTTGTTCACTTTTTTTTTACAGGAACACGCTGACTTATTGGGAATTTAGCTTGTTCACCGTATCCCCCAGAGTTAGATAAGTCCATACATACCCTTCTCATCTCCGTGCGTGTTGTAACACTGTCTGACGTTTCCAGCGGCATCAGGCCAGCACAGAACATGCAGGTGAATGGTTCCAGTAATCCTACTGCTCCGAATAAGTGACAAAATAACGCCAACATGTTCCTATTTACATGTTGTGATGTGTAGAGTCACAGCGTGTACAAAAAACAACGTAACATGAGACACAGTATACAAAGTATATTCTCAGGCGGAAGAATACAGTACTTGGGCGGAATGATTTGCTTTGCAGCAAACCTGTCTGAGAATATAGTTCCCGGTTTGTTTACGGTTAGAAGATGACTGTGTGTCATGTTATGTTTTTTTTTTTGTACACGCTGTGACTCTACAAATCACAACATGTAAATAGGAACATGTTGGCGTTATTTTGTCACTTTTGTCACAATTCGGAGCAGTAGGATTACTGGAACCATTCACCTGCATGTTCTGTGCTAAGCTAGGCTATCGGTGGAGCCGTCAGACAGCGTTACAGCACGCACGGAGATGAGAAGGGGGGTTATGGTGAATAAGCTAAATTCCCAATAAGTCGGCGTGTTCATTTAACATTTTCATGTCTTTTTCCCGACGATTTTGTGACTTTTTCAATGTTTTGGGCACTGTTTTTGGCGCTTTTTTCGACATCCCATATTTTCTGTTATAAAAACACTTTGAAAACGGGTAAGATTTGACCCAAGGACAACATGAGGGTTAAACAATAGATTCAACACAAACTTATCACGTTGTTTGGTGTTTTAAGCCCCCAACGGCAGCGCTGCCTGGAAGGCACTAGGATTAGGCAATGGTTATGGTTATGGTTATGGTTATGGTTATGGTTAGGGTTATGGTTATTGTTAGGTTTGGGTTAAAACGCCACGCCCAGGATGGGCGCTGCGAGGGACACGGGCACAAGGGGACCACAGGTGTGAATAAAACACTTATGAAAGCTGTTGAAAAGACGGCCAGATATTAAAAACGGGTTAAAAGAACCACTGGACAGGACGGACAGTAGGAGATTAAAATTTTAAATAAAAAGTCAGCTCCACACCTACCCTGGTCTCTCTCGTAGAAACATTACAAAATAAATAATTAAAATAAATAAAAATTTTATATATATATATATATATAGAGTTATGTAAATAAATAGCCCGGCGTAGCAATACCAAATACATTCTATTCCAATATTAAAAACATATTATTTAACCTAAAAAATTTAAATTTAAATATTTAAAGGGTCTAAAATACTGTGTGAATTACTTGCCCTTGAGGTTAAAAAATATATACATATACCATTAAAAATTAGTAATAAGTGCTGTGTTTAAAAGTGCTTTAAAAAGTCAACCAAAAGTCCCTACGAAAGTCAACGGTCGCAGCGCTGCCTGGAAGTCGACGTTGGGGGCTTAAAACACATGTTCACATTTACTCTCCACAACTTGATGTTTGGTGTTTAGAATCCCGGGTTAGCACTAGGGAGGTAACGATGGTTAAATATGGATAGAAATGTGTAAAGATAACAACCGGTTGAGATAAGAAATGAATGTTGATGCAGTTTTTAAACGTCCTAGAGCGTAATCTACTTTAGATTGACCTTGTTTGACTTCAGACGTCAATACGTCTTCTTAGTTTATTTATTTGAAGAGATTTGTTTCTATTAATTTAGTTATTAAGATGTGGAATTTGTTTTAAACATCTCACTTTGTTCTTTAAGATAAAATACAGTTTCCGAGTCACTTTTGATAAGAGGACACATCTGTTGTTCTGCACAGTTTATAGAAATAAAGGAAGATTTTCACTCATTCTGTTAAAAACATCTTGAGAAAACCGTATCATCAACTTAAAATCCTGGATCAAATCGTGAGTTGAGTATATCGTTACATCCCTATTGTCCTGAATCTAAATGTAAAAGCTGTTTGAATCCCGGGTTAGCACCATAGACTGTTAATATTAATGGACAAAGCATTCGGTTCGGAGAAGTGCTGCAGATGCGGAAGTGCCTTAAACCTGCTTTCTATCTGAATTCCTGCAGGGGGAGACTCCTTAAACCTGCTTTCTATCTGAATTCCTGCAGGGGGAGACACATGTGGTTGCTAAAAGGAGTTTGGTTTCTGTAGAAGTCTATGAGAAAGTGACCCACTTCTCACTTGATTTATTACCTCAGTAAACATTTTCATAATGAGTTGATGGTCTCAATCGCTAGTTTTAAGTCTTCTGCAACACAGAATGATGTTCATTTTCTGAATTATATGATGTGATTGACAGTCCGCGGCCTGTCTTATATGTAATATAACTTTGGGACAAAGATATATTTAAAACCTAGCGAAGCTAAATCTTACCTCGTATTATGTAGGCTAGCTTTCAGCAGCAGTTGCATCCAGATTACCAGAGAACGTGTAACGTAACGTAGAGTGTAACAGCTTTACCGACTCTCAGCTAACGTCACAGTCAGATGGCGCCCAACAGTCTATGGCTCCTCCCTCACTCCTCCCTCTATCCTCCCTCTCTCCGCCCTCTCTCCTCCCTCACTCCTCCCTCACTCCTCCCTCACTCCTCTCTCTCTCCTCCCTCTCGTCTAAAATCGTCAAATCCGCAACCAGGACGGCTGCGCCCATAACGGCAAACTCGACGACTCATAGCAGATCTCCAGATCTCTAGGTTTTATTGACAACTTCAATCTGTTTTGGGAACGTGGCTCCCTGTTCAGCAGGGATGGGATTCATCCCAATACACGCGGAAGCCAGATGCTACGTGGAAATTTGCACCACGCCCTGCATACCCAGACCTCTGATTGACTGTTTACATCCCGTAAACACTCCCACAAGCACACCTACCAGACACACTCTCCCAAAGTCAATAATCAGAGATACAGCGCTACACGCCCCTCTGTGCTCCCTTCAGAGCAATCACCCATTCATAATCCCATAACCACCGTGTCTGTCCCCCGACTGAGACCGTTTAAACAAAACACTAACAAAAGAGGTGCTATACTAAACAACCTAATTGGAATTAAAACAACCACTGCAACGATAGAACAGAATAGGAAAATCAAATGTGGACTATTAAATATTAGATCTCTGTCATCGAAAGCATTATTGGTAAACAAATTGATATCAGATAACCACATTGATTTATTCTGCCTCACCGAAACCTGGCTGGGCCATGACGAATATGTTAGTTTAAACGAAGCCACTCCTCCCAGTCATAATAATACCCATATTCCACGAGGCTCAGGCCGAGGAGGGGGAGTTGCAGCCATATTTGACTCGAGCCTGTTAATTAATCCTAAACCTAAACTAAATTATAACTCGTTTGAAAGCCTTGTTCTTAATCTTCAACACCCAACATGGAAAACAGTACAGCCAATTATATTCGTTGTTGTTTACCGAGCACCAGGTCCATATTCTGAGTTTTTATCTGAATTCTCAGAGTTTTTATCATGCGTAGTCCTTCAATCAGACAAAGTACTTATTGTAGGTGATTTTAATATCCATGTGGACGTTGACAGCAATAGCCTTAGTACTGCTTTCAATTCACTGCTAGATTCTATTGGTTTCAGTCAGAGGGTGCATAAGGCCACGCACTGTTTTAACCACACCCTTGACCTTGTGCTAGAATATGGCATCAAAATTGACGATTTAATAGTATTTCCGCAGAATCCTTTATTATCAGACCATTTTTTAATAACTTTCGAATTCCTACTACCAGACTGTACGAAATTAAATAAAAGTTTCTACACTAGATGCTTATCTGACAGTGCTATAGCTAAATTTAAGGAAGATATTCCAACAGCACTTAACTCAATGTCATGCCTTAATATAACAGAGGGCCGTTATGTTAACTTTAGTCCCTCCCAACTTGATAACTTTGTAGACGCAGCTACGGCCTGCCTACGGACTACTTTAGACTCGGTTGCTCCTATCAAAAAGAAGATGATGAAGGAAAGGAAACTAGCACCTTGGTATAACTCCCAAACTCGCAAATTAAAACAAATCTCACGAAAACTTTAAAGTAAATGGCGTTCCACCAAACTGGAAGAATCTTGTGTGGATTGGCAAGATAGTCTAAAAAATTATAGGAGGGCCCTCAGAAATGCCAGATCAGACTATATATATATATATATACTGCACCAATTTACAGTGGAAATACCTTTATTTAGCCTATGTGAAGAAGAAAAGCACAGATGGCAATTCAAAATATATCAAAAATATAATGGAAAGTATGTTGTTGTGTGTCATTGGGCATTTTTAAGTGGGTATATGGAAATCCTGGAGCTTTCAATACATCATTCTCTATTGTTTAAAACCATACAGTTTATTTCACAAACATCACCAGTTATAATAATCACGCAACACTTATGCCTTTGTTAACTACATGGCTGTTTATTGAGTATAAAAGGTAACAAAGGTAACAGGATCTTTGTCTTACCAGCACGTGCTCTCTTTGTTATAAGGGAAAGTTTGCCGTGATCCTCGGGTTTAAATGAGGTTAGTACTTCCGGGGTAACAGGAAGTGAACCGTAATTTTGAAGTAATTATTTTATTAGCCGTCAAGGTATCTTGTGGCTTGTTGAAATGTTTCTGTGAATCATGTAAATAATCTTTGGTAGATTTCTAGCCTAATAGATGTATTCATTTTGGCTATTTTGAGCCTTTACTGTCTATTCACCTGAGCCACCCCTGCATTGTATTGTGTTGGTATGTTCCAATTTTAGGGGCAGAGCTTCAGGCTATATAGGGTAGCAGTAGTATTTGCTCGTGACAGAACTGGCGGAACACCTGAGGGAGGACGACGTAAGTCTGTTGGACGTCCTCAGATTGATGACAGATTTAAGGTCAATTAGTGACCAGTTGTATATTTATATAATGTGATTGTTTTGACTCACAAGTCAAATTACTTTTACTTTCTTGAAGGTATATATTTTTCTGCATTCCTTAATTTTTGTTAATTTTGATATCACGATTATGCCTCATTGACCTTATTTGGGAAAACAATAAAAATACTATCTTGTCAACTTCATCTCTGACTCATCCCGAGTGTTTACACCTGCTCACGACTACTCTTCGACATCTACCCTTAACAAGGAGCTAATTTACTGAATCAACCAACTCACGTCTCCTTTCTTTTTCTTTCTTTTCATCCACAACATTAAAGTCCTCTGCTGCTGCTGGCATTTCACTTTGATATTGACCAAGTGCTGCAGACCGAGATACCTGCTCACTGGAAGTTTCTATCCTTCTGTCAACTATTTAGAGTGCACGCCATGTTCCTGGGCGGGCGTTCACACAGGCACGCTCTCTGCTGCTCCGCTGTGGCGGTCAAACAATAATAACAAACCACTTTGAAAGTAGTGAAAGACTGGATTTACATGTACATGTACAAAAGCAGTTGCAATTTGACCAAAACAATGATAACTTGCTTTTATCTTGTGCACAAGTGACTCAGGAAATGTACCAAAGCGACTGAGAACAACTGTTAATGAGTTACATGCTACAATCTGGTCCTATTTCAGGTAGAAGGGTTAACAAACTCTGAGTCTAACCCTGATGTCTGAGTTGATTTACCCTGAGATGGGAAACTCTGAGTTTTCGGTTTCAGAACAGCTGATATGAGTTAGTTCAATCAACTCAGAGTAGGGTTCACCACCACAATAAAAAGGCAGCATGAATGGAGCCATGATACTACAATTCACCATGGTAACAACCACAAAACAAACTAGTCGGCGGAAAAATACTCATGCACACATACTGCGAGTTAAAAAAACAACACAGTGGCTGCTGCAAAAGAGAGAGAAAATTGGTGCTAGAGTAAATGCATATATTCCAATATAGTGTATATCATATTTAATCATAAGTATAGCCTAATATTACTGGTGAAATGGTATTGAACCGATAATCTATTTCATTTAGGTGCAACACTGCTGACGAAAAAGTACTACGCCTACTAATCCCATTCTGAGGCTGCAACCCCATCATTAACAGCATTATAATTCATAATCTTTTATTTCAAAGCTTTTACATCATTCTCCTGCAATCCTGTGGAACTCCTTTTAAAAACGTTTAAAACCCGTTTCAGAGTGAGTCACACTCTTCTGACTGCGCTTTGCTACAGTGGCTTTACTAAAATGCTCCGCATCACCAGTGTTGTAAAGACAAATGCCGTTTGCAAAAAAACGGAATGCGACACAAAAAATCTGCTCGGATGTAAGAGCATAGATGGGTGACGTTAGTGATATGAGGATGGATAAGGTTATGTAGCCTAGGCTACATAACTGATCGACTGGGAAGAATAACCATACCGCTCAAATAGGAAGTTATCTAAAAATTTAAATGTCGGGGTTTCAATATCATCTCCCGACGTATAACAGCCTGCGAAGTAAAGCAGAAGAAATTAATGCAGCTTCTTCATCAACGGGATCGTAGACAAAAGGAAATGTCATGTTTTGAGAAATAAAACGTTTTATAGTCTGCCTAACATGGTTAATAAACCAACATAATTTTTTTTTATTCATGCCGATAACAAACGGCGCTAAAATGCGCCTGATACAGACTGAATGAATGAATGAAGAAATGAGAGAGCGTTGTGTCAGAGGGAGGAGACTGAGAGAAAGTTGAGGTTTATTGAAGAAAACCTGCTCCCGACCAGGTTAGGTTCACCGGCTCAGTTACCATAGTAACTGACTCTGAGGTGAAGTTACCATAGTAACTGACTCTGAGGTTAAGTTTCCTCTCTTTCTGAAACAGAAAACCCAGAGTTTCCCTCATCTCAGGGTTAACAAACTGAGTTTTCACTAAACCTGCTTTCTGAAATAGGGCCCTGCTCTACAATCTGTCCCTATCTTCCCCTGGTTGGGAATCACTGCCCCGGTATAATGCAGAGAGGGAGAGAGCCCTCTGCTGGCAAGATCTGTGCTAACATCCTCGAGACACACCTGATAACAGAATACAGGTAAGAGACAGGAATAACACCACCACACATCCTAGAGACACACCTGATAACAGAATACAGGTAAGAGACAGGAATAACACCATCACACATCCTAGAGACACGCATGATAACAGAATACAGGTAAGAGACAGGAATAACACCACCACACATCCTAGAGACACACCTGATAACAGAATACAGGTAAGAGACAGGAATAACACCATCACACATCCTAGAGACACGCATGATAACAGAATACAGGTAAGAGACAGGAATAACACCATCACACATCCTAGAGACACACCTGATAACAGAATACAGGTAAGAGACAGGAATAACACCATCACACATCCTGGAGACACACCTGATAACAGAATACAGGTAAGAGACAGGAATAACACCATCACACATCCTAGAGACACACCTGATAACAGAATACAGGTAAGAGACAGGAATAACACCATCACACATCCTGGAGACACACCTGATAACAGAATACAGGTAAGAGACAGGAATAACACCACCACACATCCTAGAGACACACCTGATAACACAATACAGGTAAGAGACAGGAATAACACCATCACACGTCCTAGACACACGCCTGATAACAGAATACAGGTAAGAGACAGGAATAACACCATCACACATCCTAGAGACACACCTGATAACAGAATACAGGTAAGAGACAGGAATAACACCATCACACATCCTGGAGACACACCTGATAACAGAATACAGGTAAGAGACAGGAATAACACCATCACACATCCTAGAGACACACCTGATAACAGAATACAGGTAAGAGACAGGAATAACACCATCACACATCCTGGAGACACACCTGATAACAGAATACAGGTAAGAGACAGGAATAACACCACCACACATCCTAGAGACACACCTGATAACACAATACAGGTAAGAGACAGGAATAACACCATCACACGTCCTAGACACACGCCTGATAACAGAATACAGGTAAGAGACAGGAATAACACATGTAAACTGAGACAGATGGAGGTTTAGGCAGCCGAGGAAGTTAGGAAGAGAAGAGAGAGGAAGTGATTCGTTGCTGTTGTTGCCATTTTCGGGATTCTGATTGGCTAACGTGGGCTTGAGCTTCTCGCTACACTGCCACCTACAGGTTTGGCATACTCTTGACGGCATTGATACACAGGTTTGTGTAAACGAACACTTTTCTGAAAACTGACAGCTGTGCACAATGTTATTTTTGAAAATGGAGAGGTTGAAATGTCCGTTTATGAAAATAGCCGGCCACGTGTAAACATAGCAGTAGAGACACACCTGATAACAGAATACAGGTAAGAGAAAGAGTCATCATGTGTTTGACACTTTATGTTTCTCTGAATTAAAGAATGTTTCAGTTTCCTCTTGTTCAATGCAAGAACACAACTAATAGAAACAGAAAATGCTGAGTCATACTGCTAACCACCAACTCATGTGGTTAAAGGGGAACTATGCAGTTTTTTTTGGCTTAATTTACCTTAACTGAACAGCTTCGGAGTCATTGGAATGGTTATATGACTTTTTTCGGGTTGAATGGTGGTCGTCTCTCTCCCCCCTAGCGCCTGTGAGTGGAAAATCCACCTTTGCAGCTTTGGGCCGGGGAGATGCCGGCCTCAGCGTCAGGAAGTATGGCGTGATATCAGGTCTCGCCATGTAAGAAATTGCTTCACGGCACTGCACACATACGCCCATTCAGGAAACGGCTAACAAGGTAGCGATGGAGTTTTTCACTCTATCATCATGGCTGATCGGCCAAAAAGAAGCAGAAAGCTAGGAAAGCATTGTCGGAGGAACAGAGAAAAAGGAAACGGCAGACTGACCGAGAGAGGAGTCAGACACGAGTAAACATAGGAGCTGCGTTTTCTCAGAACTGAGACAAACAGAAGCCTGCAAATCCAATGCTGACCTGGCATTCTTGCTGTTGCTCTTGTAAGTATCTTTGGGATAAACTCAGTATAATCTTTGTATTTCTTATTATTGTGACCTCAGGATGTTTGCTATTGTCTGTAAAGGTTTTTATTATGATGTTATTATGGGCTTACTAGCTGGCTACCTCAGTGGACATGGCTCTGTGCATTCTCAGTGGACATGGCTCTGTGCGTTCTCAGTGGACATGGCTTTGTACGTTCTCAGTGGACATGGCTCCGTGTGTTCGCCGGCTTCTATAAAAAAAATGCACATGACCAGAGGGAGAAGATGGGAGGGGGGAGAGTCGCCAACGAGTTTTTACGACAGCGTTGCCAAATATCTATTCTGAAGCTGTAGGGGGAGGTCTATAGAGAAACCTACAGGCAAAAAGCCAGAAAACAGCGACGAAATGGCCAAAACTGCATAGCGCCCCTTTAAGTAGTTAAAGAAAAGATTCAAACTCTTGTTGTTAGTACATCATTTTCACAACTTTATTAAATTTATAAGAACAAAACAATTTGTTTTCAAATTCACTCTAAAAAAAAACTCTGTCATTTCTCACTAAAATATATTAAGTTCATGACCAAATGTGACAAATAAAAATCCTCAAATGTTCATCTTGAAGAAGCTGGAAGCTGTAAATATTTAGTATTTTAGTTTAGAAGATGTTACAGAAACATAAAAAGTCTCAAGACTAACTTAAAGGTAAATGTTTAAAGTTTACATCTCTAATAAGGTGACAGAAAAACAATCATACATATAATCACTTTATAATATTACTCTCACATGAAGAGAGAGATTTATGCTGCGTTCCAGACACAATTTTTAGCCCGTAAGTTACGACTCACGACTTGGTAGCGTTCCAGACAAAGTCACGAGCTGGCCAGCTAAACATTGTGCCATTGGTTAGGCTACCTAACGTTAACGTTAGCTAGCGCTAGCTGATACTAGGGATTTCTAGTGGGCGACATATTTTGGGCTTCATTTAATAAACATAACCTGTAGTAGTACACATTCGTATGTGTATTGTTTTGATTACAATGTGTGGAATTACTTTACGTTGCCTATTTATATCTATTTATTTCTATTTCTCACCGTTAATCACGGGCGTCTGTACAGCATCAACAGGGGTCGACAAAACTGTAACTGGGACAATGATCTGGTACGAGTTCACGAGTAGTAACTTACAGGTTTGACTGTCGTTCCAGGGCACTTTTACCGGTAGAAGGTTGTGAAAACACGAATTACGGCTTGCCTGGAACGCAGCACTAGTCTTATGAAAATAGATTTTAAATATTCAACACTAAAGATAATTTATATTTTAAACAAATTAAATAATGTTAATGTTAAAACATTTCCACCACAACCTGAAAAACATCAACATAAAATATCAGAAATCAGTAAAACATGTGGGTTATATTTCCCCACAGATGATAAATCAGATAAATACTAAAGTCTTGTTTTATTCTAACAGTCTAAAGCCCAAATATATTAAGTTTATGATCAAATATAACAAAGAAAACATCAAATCTTCATGTTTGAGAAGCTGTGAATATATTTGGTGTTTCTGTCTGGAAGATGTTAGTCACATCAAGTTTTAGGTAAATGTTTAAAGTTATTAAATCTCAAATAACCAGGGCCACACAGAATCTGCAGACAGAATATTACCCAGATTTTAAACAAATTAAAATAAAACTCAGAATGTTAAAACATCTCCACCTCAAACCTGATAAACAATTGGTTCAATTCTGCAGATTTTCATTCTGGATCACGTCTGAAAACTGTAAAAACATCTTCAGATTTGTGTTTGTTTATAAGGTGACCAGGGCCTGAAATTAACACCCGACCACGCGCCAAATGGTGAATTTTGCCATTGGCGGGTAAAACTGTCAATCTACCTGCCACCTTGGCAGCCAATGAGAATTGAGTGATTCAGGATTGTTTTTTTGCCATTGTTGTTCTTTCACATTTCAATCAAGTCTGCCGTTTGCTTGGATTTGAGCTAAAAATGTAGTGGCGCATTAATGGGGTGAAGAGGCCGGCTGAAACCTGTGTGACAGGTGACGCGACAAACGGGCGCAACCCCGTGAAACTGTTGCGTTCGTGCTTGTCACACGCTGTAAGGAATTTGTCCAAATGAGGCCCTAAGGCCTGTCAAATCTGACTCCAATTTATTAATTCCCGCGCCTTCTTTCATCGGACTTAAGTTTACCAGAACACAAGGATCAATCTGAGATGAAGAGTTCAGTTCAGCAAAGTTTACTGAGTCCAGCATAAGAGTTACACAGCTGTGGGTTCACAAACAGAGACTAAGTTTCCCTAGCAACAGACATCAAGTCAGAGCCCGGTCCATCAAGTTGTCCTCCGAATTATGAGCTCTGATCTGTTCTCTCCCTCAAGCTTTTATCCTATCCTCACAGGGGGGGGGGTGTCTTCTTGTTTCTTAGGCAGAAATTGTTATGTTACACACACACACGCCAAGGTCGGTGTCTCTGTGTGGTGTAACTTCCTCTTCTGTTCTCGCAACCTTCAAACAATGCACCTCTATGCCATAAAAGTCTAAACTATTTTTATGACTTAAGCAATGCTGCAAGAGTTGAACTCTGTTGAACTTTTCTCTACGCGAGCGATACACAAATCAATGAATAAGAGATTGTTCTGTTTGTGAGTTTACTAAAATATAAAAGTGATTTCTAAACAGTTATCAGAACAGAGACAGCGGAGCTTCTTCTTGTCAGAGCATCGGCACAAGACGTCCATAATCATGACTATGCTAATGTAGCTAACTTTAGCTATCAACAATAACTGTCTGTGGTTAGGAAAGACTAGGATTACCACTATGTGTTATAAATCCGCCTGTGATTAGGGAGATATGAAACCACAGTCAGCTGATCTCATCCAGTTGTACGGCAAGGATACACTATCGCCATGGTTACCACTCATTGATAGCCTGGCATTGTCCTTCACATGACGCGACTACGCAGGCCAAGGGTCGCTCCCCGTGTGAAAAACTGTTTACTCTCAAACAAAGAAAGACATTTTATCATTAAAATAGATTTTAAAGAAGAAACAGTAAATCAGTAAAACATGTCGGTTATATTTCTAAAATATTGTTTTATTCTAACAGTCTGAAGCCCAAATATATTAAGTTTATCACCAAATATGACAAACAAAAGTATCAAATCTTCATATTTGAGAAGCAAGCTGTGAATATATTTAGTATTTCCGCTTGCAAAGAAACAGACTTTTCTCTGATGAAAACAGACGCAGCAACTCAACATTACAGCTCATCCCTCTTCCTCCTCCTCTTGTTTGTCTTCTTGTCTTCCTTGTGGAAGACTTTTCCATCGGCCTGCTTCCTCCAGCTCAGTTTGATGTTGTCGTCCAGCCCCTGGTCCCTCAGCTTCTGTTTCAGCTGAGAAACAAAACTTATTTTGTTTTAATTTGCTTTTAAGAGTGTCGTGGAAAATCTCTTTGGTGTTTGGTGATGAAGCATAAATATAAATAAATATTAATATTAATAAATACACATATAAATAAATATAAATACATATACATAAATAAATAATATAAATATAAATAAATATATATATATATTAAAAATAAATATAAATAAATATAAATATAATTTTAAGATTGTCTGACACGCTGGAGTTATCTAAGTTATTTTCTTTATTCTGTTGCAATTGAAGGAGACAGTCTAACAGAGTGCAAGAAGTCTGAGAGAATGTGTCAGCTAGACAAAGAAACCTCAGGGTTATTATAGGGTGAGCATACAAAGACTGTACTTCTGTACTTTTTGTCGACTAAGTAATTAATTTCTGCTGATTCTGCTTATTTTACTGCTGAGTCTATACTGTTTCAGAAAAGACTGCCTCAAGCCATTGAAGTTGGCCCTCTGCCAGGTGCTACCAAGTGTGGAGGCTACACCAGTGGGAGGGAGCCATGTAGCTTCAGTACTATGGATGATAGAGTACTATAATGGATCCCTATAACTGATATATTATAATATCATATAGAAAACAGAGTAAATAGTGTATAGTATAAAAGTAAATACATATAAAGTCATGAGAATATAAAAAACATGCAGGAAAGGATAATATATGAAAGAAAAATCACACATCAGTATGACAAATAAAAGTTTCCACTACAAGAGTCATTTGGTTGTTCTGTTTTAGTATAAAAGTATAAAACATGAGTTACCTGCTTCAACATGGCCTCCATCACAGCAGCGTCATTCAGATCCAGACTGTTCTTGTTCTCAAACTTCATTTTCATCACTTTGATCACTTTCTTTGAAACAGGAACTAATTTGTAAAAAGCAAGACAAACTTTATGAGTTATAACATGTCTGTGTGGATAATAATCAGCATCCTGTTCATTCCTCATCATCAGTTTAAACAATAGATTCAACACTAACTTATCATCTGCAGCTGATCACCACTGGATGCTAACTTTACTAACTATTTGTCATGCTCACAAAGTCAGTGGACCCATAATGCACGACTCCGGTAAGAAGAATTCCAAAAAGTTTTATTAGGAGCACAAACAAAATGGGCACGGGCAACAGTTGCCAAATCGACAGGGAAGGGGAAGTCCAAAAACAGGCAATGGTAAAAAAAATCCAAAAGGAACCAGAAACCAGGAACATAGAAACATGGGAATAGAGGGAAAAAACGCTTACTGTACGTAGGCTACACACCGCCGCCGACTTGAGCTGCAAAGAAGCTCTGGCCACCCGGTCAAGGACGCTTGTCAGAAAGTACGGGGAAGCTGTTTGAGGCTTTGGCCGCTCTGACGTAGCAGCATTCTATGTTCATCATGGAAAAAGCACAAGCCGCTGAACCGCAGCAGCATGCAGGCAGAGCGAGCAGCCGCCAGCTGTTGATCCGTGCAGGACTTCACCGTGAGCGGACTGTTTAGAGACCATGTGACCGGCAGGTAACGTTAACTGGTCCCTATACGCAAATATCATAAATGATAGGGAACCCAGCAACGGCCATGATGAGCTTTTCCTCCTTTTTCTCAGAACTAATGTTTTGGTAGGAACCAAAGTTTACATCGTATGTTTCTCTGGAATCAGCCAGTGCGAAGGACGTCTATATTCTGATTGGTTGCCGCTGCATGCCGCTGAACCGCGTCATAGCTCATTACCATAAAGTTGACCTACTTTCAACTTTCTGATTGACGCTCTGGTCGCTCAAAACGCCCAAAACGCGACGCCGACAGATTTTCCGCTCCTTGCAGCTGAGAGAAGCTTCCATTGAAAATTAAAAAAACACTAAAGAAACAGACAATCTAGCACTGGGGAAAGGGGGGAGACAGAACTTAAATACACAAGACAGGAGAGACAGTGAGACACAGGTGCAACACATTAGGGCGGGGACAGGTAATCATACTGGTGGGAAAATATACAACAGGAAGTAAAACAAGACAACACTATAGGGAGAACAGAGGCACTACAAAATAAAACAGGAAATGGAAAACCAACAGAAAACTTGACACTGGACGAGACGTGACACTATTCCATGGAAATGATCCACATCATGATGTTCACATTTACTCTCCACAACGTGATGTTTTCTCTTGTTTTTGTGTTATTCTCATGTGATGCTAAAGTAAACCTGAATCTAAATGTAAAAGCTGTTTGAATCCCGGGTTAGCACTCACCTGGACCGTAGCAAATGAACGCTCTCTCCATGTCACAGGGCCAGTCCTCCCAGGCTCCTGATTGGCTGAAGTCTGCAGCCACACAAGTCTCGTTCCCGTTCTTGTTATCAGGTTGCCCGTTCTTCCAGAAGCTGAATGAGGAGTTACTTCCATCTGACCACTTCCAGGAGTCTCTGAAGAGGCCGATCCAGACCCAGTTTACTCCAGCAGGTATCATTGCCTGTACCTTCTGGTTCTCTGTCATGTTTCTCACACTGGCCACGTCTGTGTGGCGATCTCTGCAGTAGCTCTGGGCTTCAGTTCATGTCATGCCTTGGGTGACGATGACAAAAGTCACATCTGATGCTGAAAATGGAGCAGAGAGAAGTGTAGAGGCAGCATAACATACACCCTCCCATCCATCCACATCTGTGATTCATGTCTTTATAATATCTAAAATAAATCCACTGAGATATAAAGAACCACATCAATAATCTAACTAACGAATAACTTTATGTATTAACAGTCTCTCCACATTAATAAGAAATATCCTTAAATCTACCAAACAATCTAAAATACAAGATTATATTGTTTTTCTACATATTAATTTTTCCTCAGGTTAATTCAACACACATGTTCTGGTTATATTGTAAAATGTGTGCAGGTGAACATGCACAAGTCCAATCTCTATAATATAATATGATATGTCTTCCTCTGGTGGTGATGCTGATGATCCACTGAGCTGTTTTACTGCTCTCATTCCTGCCATCTTATTACCTGCTGCTCAGTCAGCTGTAAAGCTCTTTGAATGGCACTAACCTGTGTGAAACTTCACTAGTTAATATTCTCACCTCTGACATCTACGCAGACTGGATACCACCTGCCGTGACAACGGTCGTCGTCCCAGAGTCCATCATAATGCATCCATGTGCAGACTTTATAACTGTATCCAGTGTTTGGTCGTCCAGTCATCCATCGTCTGAACTCCGTCTCCCACTCCGTGGTTTGTAGAAACTTGTGTTTGACAGTGACCACCTCCAGCTGTCAGCGTGCAGTCCTATCCAGGCTCTCTGATTGTGATATAAAGAATTAGACTCTGCTCTAGCTTTTTGTTGAAGACCATATGTTTACCTAATCTAATAAAGGGAGAGAGAGAGAGAGGGAGAGAGAGAGGAATGGAGAGAGAGAGAGAGGGAGAGAGGGAGGGAGAGAGAGAGACATGTTGTCTCGTGTTGTCTCGTGTCCTATGATCATTAACGAATTTAACATTTCAGGTGTTAATTTCCATTCAGGTTTAGTGGCTTGACCGTTAACGGTGAAGTAGGGGATTTGATTTGCGGGGGTATTTTGGCGACGGTAATGTTAGTAGTCAGCAGTAGACTTCATTAACCCGGGGTGAGTCTGATGAAAAGTTCTGTGTCTGCCTGATTCAGCTCTGAGATTTTCTCTCATTGCACAGCGCTGTGAATGAATAATCTCCGAGACTACTTTATATTCTGCCTCTGGTTAGAAGTGGTGAATGCAGGCTACAGCTCACAGCTACTTAATACTATATAGTGTCTGACCTTTGTTTGATATTTAGTGTTGGCAAACAACACATTCTCACACCCATTTCCTAAAATATGGACGCTTGGTCAGGTGCCTTTGTCGTTCTTATTGACGCTAAAAGTCTCCTTTAGCGCTTTAAGTAAACGCGCTTGGTCGGGACTATTGCCGTATACAGGGATAGTAGTATACAGCTGTTATACATCATATCATCCATACAGGGATAATAGTATACAGCTGTTATACATCATATCATCCATACAGGGATAGTAGTATACAGCTGTTATACATCATATCATCCGTACAGGGATAGTAGTATACAGCTGTTATACATCATATCATCCGTACAGGGATAGTAGTATACAGCTGTTATACATCATATCATCCGTACAGGGATAGTAGTATACAGCTGTTATACATCATATCATCCATACAGGGATAGTAGTATACAGCTGTTATACATCATATCATCCATACAGAGATAGTAGTATACAGCTGTTAAAACATAATAAAATATATGACACACTGGTATCGGCCGATACGCAAGTTCAGGTATCAGAATCGGTATCGGGATGCAAAAAATGGTATCGGACCATCTCTATTAAAAACCTCCTATCAGAAAGACTTTGAGATGAAA